>NW_024598647.1:0-39498 GCF_004379255.2 Salvia splendens
ACTTATTTTGATCAACTCATGAAAAAGATTTCAAATTCACACAATCCAACCCAAATGTTTCCAAAATTTTAAATTCCACTTTTTTTCCAAAATCAAGCCTAACCTCTAAGCTCAATCACATGAGTGCACAGGTTTTGAGTTTAATCAAATTGAACAAAACAGGACAATTAATTATCCAACAGGTCAAAAAAGTTGGTCACCTATATCCTCTCACTCTAAACCACGCCTCAGCGCAGCATAAATGAGCAACTCCGAGCTCCCCTTTGCATCCACAGCCAAGCTCGATCAACTCCACCGAATTCTCCCCACTCTCCTTGCCATTCAAATGGCATATCCTACACACTCTCTGATTTTCCACCAAAAACTCATCGCATGTCACGTCGATTACACCCATTTTCGACTTTGCGGCAATTTCACCGGAAATCCTACTCTCCTTATTGCTTGAATTTGATATATCATCGCCCCCGGCTCTCTGATTGATCTCGTGCAGTTGCTCATCCATTAAACACAATAACCAAATTTTTCCAAAAATAACTGTGCATATGTACGAAAGTGGAGAGGTAATCACTGCGGAATTGATATACTGTACTACATTGAAGCAGAATAGTAGCTAGACGTGATTAAAGGGGAAGCTGGAAAAACATATGCGTCTGGTTAGGGGTGGAAATTTGGTTGACGAGATTGACATCATTTACACTTCCTTCAACTCC
Source organism: Salvia splendens (assembly GCF_004379255.2). Taxonomy (NCBI): domain Eukaryota; kingdom Viridiplantae; phylum Streptophyta; class Magnoliopsida; order Lamiales; family Lamiaceae; genus Salvia; species Salvia splendens. Next base: position 711 of record NW_024598647.1, read on the forward strand.
GTCACTGGACTGCCCAGTTGACTCAACTCTCTCTCTCTCTCTCTCTCTAGAATAGTAATGGCGTGTGTAGACATATCGAAGAGAGCCTTTGACAGTTCCATTCTACTACTACTACTACATTTTATGAATTAATGCAATATTACTACTTATTTGGTTGGGATTTTACTTTCGGTTTTTGTTGGCGAGATAGCAATTTTGATAGTTAGATATAGTTAGCTTAATAATCACAAAGTATGCCCTTAATGAGTTCAATGACAAAATAAAGTGTAGAAGGATGAGAAAAATAACTCATCATTTTTCCGAGACATATGGTAATATTCAAAGATCTAAATTGTGTAAATTTTAAAAAAAATATTACTCCCTCCACCTATAAAAAACAGTCTCGTCATAAGTTTTAAGGTGAAATTGGTAAAATAAGAGAAATAGAAGAAAAAATAGATAGAGAGAGAAGTAAAATTTAAAATCAAAATAGGGTTTAGAGAGTTGAAATTTATTCTCCAAATATTTAGAGATATAAACTAGTAGGGAGTTTGAGTCTTTTCTTTCGGGCGGATCGAGTACTTTTGTGTGTGAGCTATGATGGTATGCCGTGTAACATTATTATGATTGATGGGTGGTCTATTTAGTGAAGTAGTAGTAACAGTACTACCATCCATTTTAGTTTTTGTAGCAAAATATTTGTGGAGATCTTGCTAAAATCAAGGAGAAAATAAGTAATGCAAAAACTCAGTATATATAAGCAACATTTTCTTTCACATGTAAAGGACAACTTTAACAAGAAGAAACAGAAAGAGAAACCTACCATTTTTGGTTTATAGGACAGCATCTATTCATACACTCTGATGATATCTTTGCCTGTTATGCATTCTTCCTTGTGGGTAACCAAACATATACACAAAAAGGATCTCTCCTCTTCCAGAAACGCTGCTGCTAGAACACACAGCCGAACAGGCAACTATGTAGGAAAAGGGGAAAAAAACTGCATTGTATGGAAGACACAATCCAGATGAGCTGCAGTGGGATTATTTATTGCCCACCCCCCTTCTGTTCTGGTCCTCGTAGATCCACAGATGCCGTTGGTTCAGCTAACCCCTCTCAGTTAGAGGTGTTACAAACCGTTATAAGAGTTCTTCAACCCGTTAACTACTATTACTTGCACGTATAATCTATTTTACGTCATTCCATCATAGGATGCAAAGAACTGGAGGCCCATCTGTCTTTTCACATGATCGGGTATCAGCTTGTTGATGAGATCTGGAGAGGCACCAGACAACTATATGCACAGAGGAAGAAAGTTATGTCAGTAGAAGAAAAGATAAACCTTGGAATAACAAAAAAAAATTAATAACACCGTCCAATATAGCAAGAGACGGGGTTGTATATATGGGTTTTAAGGCACACAAGTCAAGCACTACCCTCAAATTACCATCAGGAAAAGAATATATTCCAGCTTGGTCCATGTAATTTGTTTTTTATGTGATACCAGACAAGCTTCCTTTCAAAAGAAAATTAATGCCTGATAATATGCTCCGGCTCACTTTAAAGACATACTAGTTTGGATCAATTCTTTACCAAAAATGCAAGATGATGATAGAATATTCACGCACCTCCTGTTTGAAGTTGAACAGAGGCGGCAATGGGCGACCATTTGGTAACCGTGCATTAGGTTCCCGCAGCTCATCAAAGAAAGGATGGGCACATGCTTCAAGCTACACAAAGAAGCATCAATTTAAAGGATATGCATACAACGGCATAATTTGGAAAGCATGTAGGCAGCGAATCGCATCAAATATGAAAGGGTAAATTGCTTCTAAAATCGTGAACTTTCACGATAATTTGGTATTTCCCGTAAACTTTAAAAGTTGCATTAAAAATCATGAACTTTGCCGAGTTGTGCAAATTTCCCAAACGACCCGACTCGGTAGTTTTCCGGCATAAACTTATCTTATGTGGCAACCGGAAGCGTGACTTGGCAGCCGGAACACAAAACGACGTCGTTTTGTGTTGGTTGAAAAAAAATTAAAATTTCAAAAAATCAGTCAATAGTCAACTCCCTTCTCCACTCTCCTCACTTCACTTCACCCAAATCAGTCGCCTTCCACCTCCACCATCATCTACCGCCGGCCGTCACCTCGGCGATTTGCCGTCGGAAAAGTACCGGAGAGTCTCCCCTCTCCGCTATCTCCCTTGCCCGACGGAGATACCCAACAGAGAAATCCCCAAAATCCCGTCGATATTCAATCGAAGCATTCAGCGCTTCGGACACCGGCGTTTCCGTCTCCGCCGACAACGGCGGCCCCGGCGGATTGATGGTGACGAATGTCACGCCGTAGGAAGTCCGATATCCGCCGATCCTCCCGTTCAACGACGTCCGTTTTCACCCCCTCCCCTTCCTCCGCCTCGTCGCCGCCGAGGAAACCCGAATTCCGCCGATCATCCGCCGCCTTCTCCGGCGAATTCCGCTGCTTCTTCTTCCTCAGCAGCATCTTCAGCTTCTTCTTCCGCCACAGCCCACTCGGGAGGCGGAACACGGACAGATCAGGAGGTGCACCATTGCGCAGGGGCAACAACAACACACCGCCGCCCCGCCGTCTCCCCCTCCTTTCGATTTTCGCGCCGCCGTCGTAAGCAGCGGCTGCCTCTTCGCCGATTACGCCACCGAGACTCGACATTGCCGAATCGATCGATTCCGATTTTGTGATTGGAGATTGAACTGAGAAATCGAATTTGAGAGGGAGAGAGAGAGAGTGAAGAGGTGAGGTTAGAAATATGAATGTGATTTGCCGAAAACGAAGGAAGGAGTAAGCTGTGTTAATTTTATTAATTACTACTATTATTTTAAAATATGATTTAATTATAGCTGGGAGGAAAATTTTAAAAAATACTACTAATAGAATGCTTAGTCATCATGCCACGTCAGCAAGGAGGTGATTTTTTTTAAAAAAAATTATCAGCTCGCCACATCAGCACAAGTCTGGCCGGAAAACCCGACTCGGGAAATCGGCAACCGAAAGCAAAGTTCATGATTTTTAACGCAACTTTTAAAGTTTACGGGAAATACCAAACTATTGTGAAAGTTCACGATTTTAGAAGCAGTTTACCCAATATGAAACCAAGAATCAGATAATATTTACTTCAACCAAGGCCACATCATTTTTCCAAACAGACTGCAAAAAATATAGAAGAAACTCACTGCAGTGCAACGAAGATTTGGAGAGTATTGCAGCAACCTGGAAGTAAGATCTATTGCTTCTGGAGGCATTCTTTTGTGAAATACCTGAAGTCGCCATGGGTAAGTCAGGTCAACATACAACATATGGAAAGTATGCAATGTTGAATCATGATCCTCACAAGAAAACTTTCAAAGGTAGAACAAAGACCAAAGAGTGATTACATGCACTATACATCAGCATCTGCACTATTCAACAGGACTACCAGCATAACTTAGATTCCTCAAAAGTGTTTTTCCTTCTCCCATTCCTCCCCTGGGTTGGATAATGTGCATGATTGTGCACGTTTAAGCTTAACTAAGGGGATTGCAAAAGGAGACTTATTCTTGTATTGAAATTTGAGGTTGTAGGGGCCATAGCTAGACATTACTTTATTTGTACATTGTAGCATATAGGTATAGCACCATTGAACAGCAGATCCTCTTTGATTCACCAAGGTTTCCATCATGACAATCCAAAGCAACACATTCTTGAGACAAACTTAGCAATTGAATTGATATTGACCAGTCTTTGCTAAGCTCAGTACAACTCAGACCAAATGCATTATTGAGCACAATGATGTCAATGACCACTGCATCATCATTTGAGCACAAAGATGGGTAAACAGGTGAATAAATGTCAAAGATTTGACTTCGCCACCTTTGAAGCTCAGCACTCTAATTATGAGAAAGCATAATGCAACTCTAGTATGTATTTAATCCATGCTACCCTTCCCATTCTTCTCAACCTTCCCCAACTCAGGTATGCCAATTCTAGATTACCGAATTTCAGCAGGTGAAAAGCACTGTAAGAGTCCAAACAGTATCATAGATTGCAACAGGCAATGGAGAACAAGAAAAAAACCACAATATATAGCTCCAACAATGGATCATACAAAACTTGAAATGTTGAAGGTATACCTTGTGCCAAGGGTGTGCTTTAATTTGGGGAAATCTAAAATCATTGTAGTTTGGATTCATACAACGGATTTCTTCACGTGTTGGAGTTCCAAGTACCTTAAAGAGAAAACAATATATCTCAGGAGATAAGTTAATGCATGACATGCCCTCTGAAATAATGACCTAATGATACCTTAATGACTTCTACAAGCTGGCCCACGGAATTTTCCCCAGGAAACAAAGGCTACACATTGCACAATATATACTATTAGGTCAAGTGAACATACTAATAGCCAATGAAGGTGACAAGCATCTGCGTATATCAAAATTAGCAAGGCAACTCACTTGACCCAGAAGAAGCTCAGCAAGGACACAACCAGCTGACCAGATATCAATGGAAGTAGTGTATTCAGTTGCACCAAAAATGAGTTCAGGAGCCCGATAAAATCGAGAACAAATGTACGATATGTTTGCTTCACCTCTTACCTATAAATAAAAGTCAAGCAATCATAACTACAAGAAGAAACATTTGAGTTGCAAATAACTTCAGTAAAAAGAATCAATATGGAAGCTAAGAAGCTAACGTCCTCCATTTATCTCCAAATCATAAGAAGCTCCAAAAAGATCACTTACTAATACTTTTGCACTTCCGAAATCACAAATCTTGACAATATGGGTGGCTGGATCGACCTACAGGGATGGAGAAAGCAATATCAATATTAATACCACTCATTTTCTTCTATATGTGAGTGAAAAGTCTACTCATCCCTACCAAGACATTTTGGGGCTTCAAGTCTCTGTGGCAGACACCAGCAACAGAATGCATGTAAGCCAACCCTCTGAAAATCTGCATAATATATCTTAATTATCGTGTTGGAAAACAAAGAACCAGTAAACTTGAAAGAACTTTATAAGAAGTTATTTTACTTACTTGGTAAGTGTAAAGTTTCACGTAGATGAGTGGCATTTTCTGGTTTGCATCACTATAATGCTTCAGAACACGAAACATACTTTCTGGAACATACTCCATAACTAAATTGAGAAAAAGCTCATTTTGACTTGTAGTTGAGAAGAAACAATGCTTCAAGGAAACAATGTTCGGGTGATCCATAGTCCGCATAAGCTGCAGCTCACGATTTTTATATCTTCTGTCTTGCAAGACCTTTTTTATAGCCACAGTCTCTCCAGTTTCAATGCATTTTGCCTAAAGTAAAATAACATATAGCAAATAAGTTTCTTGAGAACTTACAACAAGAAATAGGAAACTAGCACTAGTGGCCTATGGATGTAAATACCTGAAAAACAATTCCAAAGGAACCGGTCCCTACAACTCGCTCTGCCATGTAACTAACTGTCTGCATAGTACAAAAAAAAAGAAATTAGAAACTCCATAAACCAAGGTTTTCCTTCTTCCTAGGTTTGTTCTCATTGCAGAGAAATTGAGGTATAAGAACCAATTTTAATCTCTTTGCCCTTGTCTTTGCCAGTTCATCCCAAACTTCTATTTGATTCACTTACAGGTCACTAAAGATCGCCCTTAATTTCAAGAGCTACACTTGACAGCTCAAGATTCTTCGCTATACTCTAACTATGTCAAGCCTGTTTGCTTCAACCCAAATGGCCAGCATCCCAACTTAAGCAAAATTAAGCTGTACTTATTAACTCATTCAGTCATGACTCGAGGCCAACAATCAGACAATAGGTTTACCTGCTTAGGTTCCCCGTTCTTTCCCCCTATGGTGGTCGAAATTATGTGACCAGTAACTGTGCCATTCCCATCCATCACTGGAGCAGACATCTCCTGTATAAATGATAAATGCTCATATTAGAAGAGAAACCACATTACTCTACTGGTACTAAAGATCAGCTATGAAAGAACTTCCTATAGATATGCACATTTTGCTAGAATACACAATCTAGCAGATCATGTAGCAAAGTACAAATATGTACTTTAGCAAAGATCAAGAACATAATTCAGGAAATAATGCAAAACCGTTAATTTGCAATCCACTCACTAAATCAGCCAGCAGGAACTTCCAATAAGCCAGAAATGTTGCGGCTTAAGGCATCCACATATTCCAAGGTCATAGAAACTTAATAAAATTAAAGTAGATAAACATAAAATAACTTTCTATAAACCTAACACTAGATAAAGGATCAATCTAACCGGAGAGGAAATTCAAATGAAATAAAATACTCTTAGCTCGTCTAAAATTGATAACCTAGGCAAATTATAAAACTGAAGATTTCCAAAGACACAAGAAGAACAGAGAGAAGAGCTACGGCAGAACGATTACAAGCAACAATAACCTCAAGCACCAAAACTATAAAAATCAGCTAAATTAAACGCCGGAGTTAACTGATTGAGAAAAATTAAATAAATAAGTGAAATGCAGATCTACCGTTTACGGAACTATGACTTAAGAAAATAGAAGATCTAACATAGTGCGGTATTTAGAAATCAATCTCACAATTAGCACAATCTTCCGCTAAGAACGAAAAAAAGTGGAAAAAAATAACCTTATCGTCGGCCATAACAGCAGAATTCCCGCAAGCAAATTGAAAGGCGAAAACCTAAAAAAATTACGTAGAACGTAAAACGATTTCAACTCTGCGATCTGCGCAGCATATTTGCGTTGATGATTGAGAGGTTATGATTGTCGGTAGAGAAAAGGAAAAGAACACAATTAGAGAGAGGGAGGCGTGGTTAGAGGGTGGTGGTGGTGGTGGGGTAGGGATGCCGGGTCCCACAAACCAAACAGCATCCCATGTGATTACAGCTCTCGCAATTCCTCTTTCCCCTCTCTCTTTTGCTGACTCTGTTTTCTTCTTTTTCTTTTCGTTATGGATATAATTAATTGGGTGGAAAACCACCTCGCTTCACAAGTTTGCAACAATTAGATTACTGATCAAATCAGTGACCATTATTAATTGCGGTAGTTATACTTCCGGTTTGCAGGAGCGCAGTAGATGGGCCTGGTTTGCTATCTATTAATTTTGAGCCCATGGTTTTCTTCTATAAAGCCCAATAACTATTTAACATAATTATTCTTCGGATGTAACTTTTCTCCTTAAAATCCCACCTCTATAAACTTAATAATAAACGTTCATAGTACTCTGGTAGTTTATGGCCCAGTAATTAATTTTAAAATATATAAAAAAATAGTTTGAATACATATGGCCCAGTTATTATATTTATATAGGAAATCTGTAATATTATTTATTCAGTTAGAAGTTGATGAAAAATAATACTCCATTTTTTAAAAGTTTAATGATATTAGGTGTCAATAATACTTTTTAAATTTAGCTCATTACTTGTGATCTTTTCATATTCTCTCTCTCTCTCTGCAATCTATTGCAAGTTATGTACTTGCGTTTTAAGTTTAAATTTGTTAAGACACAATGATGGTATCATAGTATTTGTATTTGATTTGATGAAGCAAGTATTTGGAGTGGAAATGAGTATGGGTTGTTGTTGGTCTTGACAAGGGAGCTTTAGAGTATGAATCTTCATGCAAGTTGCGGCAGTGATGTCAAACTACTGTGACTAATTATGCAATAATAGCGCTATTCAGTGGAGAATATAAACGAGAAGCAAATGACTAACTAGCATCGTGCCACATTGGCAGTCGCATTTGACTTTCTTCATGAACAGATTTAGATATGTATTTGTATAAATATGCTTAATTATACATGGATAATAATATGTACGAGGATGTCCATGAATTTATTCATACATCGTGTGTTTTTTCTCTTCCATGCATCCATTCCTCATTTTTTGTTTCCATCTCCTCAAATAGCATTTTTCTTTATTAAGTACTACTCTATTTCCTTTTTATCAACCCATTTGCACTATATTTCATTTTTTTACTGTTTCAAAGTATTTGCGCTAATATTTAAAAAATATATATATTTTCTTTCCTATTTTATATTTTAATATTTCTCATGTTTTATCTCTCTCTGTATAATCTTTCAGCATAAATTTCTTTATTCTCATTAAAAAAAAATTTAATGGTACAAATAGCTTTAGTCATGTAAGTACCTTTGGTGGATCGTGGAATATTGTATCACTTCAGAATTTAAGGTTTAACGAACAACAGAAAATCTGATATTCACCTTTACAAATGCAATAGTAAAATATAAAAACCTTATTTATAAGAGTGAACTACGCAAATAGTCCCTGAACTATGCGTTTTGGACGCAAATAATACCTAAACTTTAAAATACCGTGGGTAGTCCCTGAACTAAGGTATAATCACATTTTTTTATACTTTTTCACTATTCATCACAATTTTGCACCAAAAATGCCCCCAAGGCATGAAGGACATTTTTGGACTTTCATATCTAGGTAATAGATTTGATATTTTCTTTATCTTTCTCTCTAGTACTAAATATGATAATTTCTTATAGTTTGAGTATCTAAAATGATATTATTCACTTCGCTTTTTCAATCACATGTCATATCTTCTTTCTCTCTCGTTCTCTAAAAATTTTAGGAAGTAAAAAATTAAAAATAAAAAATAGTATGAACTTCTTAAATATATTAATTATAAAAATCAAAATTATAAATTTAATAATAAAAATAATTTGTAGAAAAATTTTGATTGTGATTTGATTATTTTTTTAATATTAAAAATTAATATTTTTAATTAAAACTAAATTCTTAATTTTCAATTAATCATAATATTTAATATTAAAGAAATTATTGAACCAAAATCAAATTAAATTTAGCTAAAATTTATTTTGATAATTAAATATATAATTTTAAATTTTATTCCATATTTAAGAATTTTATAGTGTATTTTTTTATTTTAATTTTTTACTTCCTAAAATTTTTAGAGAAAGAGAGAGAAAGAAGATATGACATAAAGTGATTGAAAAAAGTGAAGTGAATAATAGTATCATTTTAGATACCCAAACTATAAAAAAATATCATATTTAATACTAAAGAGAAAGATAAAGAAAATATCAAATCTATTACCTAGATATGAAAGTCCAAAAATACCCTTCATGCCTCGGGGACATTTTTGGTGCAAAATTATGATCAAAGCTGAAAAAGTATAAAAAATGTGATTACACCTTAGACAAGGGATTACCCACTATATTTTTAAAGTTTAGGTACTATTTGCGTGCAAAATATATAGTTCAGGGACCATTTGTTATTTATAAATTAAAAACCTCACGTCTGTTAACTAACGTCATATAATGATTAAATTTTGAGGGTTATCCTTGATTTTTCTCATGGCAATCGAGTCGAAAAAAATTAGTCCTATGCATTTGAAATTCGAACAGTAGCACGGCTTGGTCTAAATGAACTTTATGTGTCCAAATTATAATAAGGGTATCCAAAATATAAACTTAATGAAAAATAATTAATTTTCATGAACCAAATAAATATGACTGTTTTGAAAGGGATTTTGGTGACTTGGATTTCAGCAGATTTAATAAACTTCTTTGTTTCTTAGAATCTTAGTATTATATTTAATTTAAAAATCTTAAAAGTATTAAAGTCGAGATTAATTACGGTAATAAATGAAATTAGCAATAATTGGATTCAAACGGCACGTGGCAGCGTAGATATTTCCGCACGACACGTTTTGGTGGCCAAATACGCCGTCTGTGACCCCACGACGTTTACTACTTGGAAACTTCTTCAATTTCGATTTGGATATCACTTCATCTCTCTCTCTCTCTCTCTCCACACAACTTGATTAAAATTTGAATCAACCACTACTCTCGCTCGAGACTCAAATATGTGCGGCGGCGGAGACGACGACGATTGCAGATGCCGTCCCTTGGGTTTTCTCCTCGGCCTCCCCTTCGCCTTCGTCGCGCTCATCCTCTCCCTCGTCGGCGTCGTTATCTGGATCGTCGGGTACCTCTCTCTCTCTCTCTCTCTCTCTCCGGCTAATTTGCTCAAATTTAGGTGGATAAGATTAATTGAGTTAAAAAATTGGGTAATACTACTATATGATAGTGAGATCGTGGATTTATGGTGTGTGAATTGTTGAATGCAGGATTTTGTTGAGCATCGTGTGTCCGTGTTGCCTGTGCGTGACGGTGATCGTAGAATTAGCGTTGGCGCTCATTAAGGCTCCGTTTTCTGTGATCAAGTGGTTCACCAAGCAGATTCCTTGTTAGATATTTTGCTGTTTTATTTTTATTTAATTTCCGTGATTATATGTTTAATTTGTAGTAGCAGACATTGAATTTGAATGTTCCTACTATTGATTCATCACATTAAATTTGATTTTTGTGTTGTGTTTGTATTTGTGTCTCTTTCTCCTCTCTCGCTCTACAATTGATTGCTCACTTACTACTCCAATAATGGTTTCGTGAATTTAGTAAACTCGAAACTAGATATGATCTAGCTGTAGTACAACTGTATGTATGATTCTAGATGTTATGATTGCGTAAATTTTCTCCAACCATATCATAAACTCCTTTGTCTCATTAGAGCATTCACAGTGGGATGGATGCCCCGGCGGATATCCCGACTGACTTCTCAAAAACACCTCATGTCACGTCATAAGGACATCTCACTGCACTGCCACGTCATAAAGACATTCAACTACACAATGGCGGGTGATGGGGTGCGTACTAAACAAGCCCGACAGCAATGACGGCCCATCAGCCCAAAGCCCAAGGAAGAGTATGAGTTCGGCATTACCAAAGAGTTCGGCCTCAGCCTACAGCTCGGTAAAAGCCGACCAATCAAGCTCTGCGAGTTCGGCATTACCAAAGAGTTCGGCCTCAGCCTACAGCTCGGTAAAAGCCAACCAAGCTCTGCTCTCAGGTCGGCATCAAGCTCTACTCTCAGATCGGCAACCAAAGCAGTTCGGTCTCAGTTTTCGACCGAACAAGGAGTTAGTGGACCCATGCAGGATTTCCACAACTTCCAACACACCCACTACCACGTGGCGTCAACTCAGGCCACGATCTTAGGCCATGACCTACACGACCTCCACGACCTAGAGTGATGATGTAAGCCACGATCTTAGTTCAATGTATAAATAGAACTTAGATCTGATAGAAAGGGGTTAGAAGCTCTCTAGAGAAAAATACCATATAGCAAGTCTGTGTTGTAAGCTGTAATTCCAGATCAAGCAATACAAACCTGCCCCCATTTCTCCCCGTGGACGTAGATTTACCTCAGTAAATCGAACCACGTAAAATTCTCTGTGTCGTGATCTGTATTTTCCTGCATTTACTAACATCAACAATTCGCGGATTCATCACTGGCGCCGTCTGTGGGAAACAGAGAACCAAATTTGTGATAAAGCGAATTTTTGACCATTTTTTCAACCCAAAAAATGCATACCAGATCGCAGAGTACCCGTATTCCTGCCCGTGAGAACCAGGAGGAAGCCAATCCACCCCATAGGTCTGGAAAACAGCCTAGGGATAAATCCACCACCAGTTCTCATGGCGGAGGAACAAGCCGCTCCAAAAGCCGTCACACCGAGTCTTCCCAGCAGCCCGATTTGAACGAGGCTGTCAAGCTGTTTTTGGCTGAAAAGCAGGAGGAATTCTTAACCTTCCTGCAGAGAAGCCAAAAGCAGCCGGAGGCGAAAACGGCGGATTCTCCCTCTCCCTCCATACGAGACAGTCACTACCGCAGTAGTGTCATGTCTTCCAGAAGAAAGAATCCTCGGTACCGGAATCACAGGAGAACTCCATCTCCTCCATACCGAAGAAATGACGGGTTCGCCATGTACGGAGCATTGAGGACTCCGTTCTCGGACGATATTACCCGAACTTCCCTACCACAGAACTACCGAACTCCGTCGATAACCTATGACGGACTCGTGGATCCTCATGATTTCTTGGGACGCTATCAATATAACATGGCGAACCAGGGTCTCAACGAGGTCCACATGTGCAAGCTGTTTCCCGAACTGCTTATCGGGAACGCAAGAAGGTGGTTCGATAGCCTCCCCCAAGGCAGCATTAGATCCTACCGAGATCTAATGGATGCTTTCCACAGGAGGTTCTTTCAGAAAGCGGAAGCCCGGATTACTTCGGCTCAGCTGCTTTCTATACGTCAAGGTCGCGACGAAAAGATCAGCGACTTCCTGACGAGATTCCATAAGGAATGCCTACAAGTAGATAATCTCAATGATCTACTTGTCATTTCGGCATTCCAAAATGGAATCCTGCCCGGAGCTCTCTACAGAAAGCTCGTGGAATGCAGTCCGCAAACAGCTCAAGAGATGTGGGACATTGCGGACAAGTTTTCTCGTGCCGATGAGGCAGACCGTCGAAAACGGTCTTTAGACAGCTCATCTAGAGAAGACAAAAAGAAGCCCGATCATAGCGATCAGAGGCTTCCTCGCCGAACACCTTCCCCACCAAAGGAGAGATAGCGGTCATCCGAGGTGATCGAAAAAAGAGCAAGTGTGTTCGCATATTGCGCTTAAAAGTGCCGAGCAATCAGTTCGGCACCATCAAGCATAGCAGTCACAGCAGCCGGAGTCAGAGGCAGGCGGAATGACCGAAGTCACACCGGAGCCGAACTCGATGGTGTACGGCACTGAAGCCGTGATTCCGGTTTAGATTGGCATACCCAGTCCCCGAACTCAATTTCTCCTCAGAAATGAATGGTGACGGACTGAGAGCCGAACTAGATCTTGCCGAAGAAAGAAGAGAATTGGCCTGCATAAAAGCAGCCAAGTACAAGGAGCAAGTAGCCCGGTATTACAACCAAAGGGTGAAGAAGCTGCAATTTCAAGTGGGAGATCTCGTCTTGAGAAACAACGAAGTAAGCCGAGCAGAAAAGCTGGGCGAACTCGAACCCACATGGGAAGGTCCATATCGGGTGTCAGAAGTCCTCGGCAAAGGGTCTTACAAATTGACTCACGTGTCAAGAGCACAAGTACCCCGAACATGGTACGTTTCCAACCTCAAAAAGTTCCATTTGTAAGAGACAGTCCGGTCAATGTGCTTTCTTTGGTTTGCTTGGTCTTTATTTGTCTCTGTGCGTTTTGTCTGTGTGTTTTGTCTGTTTCGGTGCGTGTCGTCTCTTACAAATGTTACTGAGGTATCTTGTTCTTCGAAGGCTGATCCCCTTCTTAGAACATATATAAGCCAACGATTGTGAGTCCAAGCTTCTAAAGAGGATACAAGACCACAATTCGGCTTAAAAATCAAGCACTTCGTCTGAAACGAGCTGCAACAAGCCAACGATTGTGAGTCAAAGCTTCTACAGAAGATACAAGACCACAATTCAGCTTAAACAAGCAGTTCGTCTGAAACGAGCTGCAATAAGCCAACGATTGTGAAGTCCAAGCTTCTAAAGAGGATACAAGACCACAATTCGGCTTAAAAATCAAGCACTTCGTCTGAAACGAACTGCAACGAAAGTCCGATTCTCGCGATAAAACTTGCCTGAATTAGGACAAGGGAAAGTCCGATCCACGCGATAAACCTCGCCGAATTAGGACGACCAAGTTCGGTCAAAGAAGTTTACCTCATAAGACCGAGGACGACCATGTCTAGTCAAAGAGGTTTACTGCATAAGACCACTTCGGTTAACTGGGAAAGTCCGATCCACGCGATAAAACTCGCCGAATTAGGACAAGGGAAAGTTCAATCCCGGCGACAAAAATCGCCAAATTAGAACACAAGACGAGTCCGGTCAAAGATGTTTATTTCATCAGACCAAAGACGAGTCCGGTCAAAGATGTTTATTTCATCAGACCAAAGACGAGTCCGGTCAAAGATATTTATTTCATCAGACCAAAGACGAGTCCGGTCAAAGATGTTTATTTCATCAGACCAAAGACGAGTCCGGTCAAAGATGTTTATTTCATCAGACCAAAGACAAGTCCGGTCAAAGAAGTCTACTTCATAAGACCGAGGACAAGTACGATGAAATTTTTTCGCTAAGCTGTAAATACACAGTGTTAGAAGCGAAAACAAAAACAAAATTTCATTTTCAAATCTTGTTCGGCACACAACTCCGCTACCCTACAAGATGGCGTTACGCTATTACAAAGGACTATTCTACTGTCCAGGGTTGCTAAAGTTGAGCCATCTATTCACAAAATCCTCGTGAAGCTGAGTTCGGGCGTTCCAGGCAGCTGCAGAATAAGCAGGTCGACGAGATGCTCTAATCGACCTGCCACCTCTTCTCTGAGCCCGGGAAGCCCTAGCACCTCGGCGGCGAAGAGTCTCTTCACGAAGCATTTGCCGATCTTGCTCACTCATAACCACAGCTCCTCTGCGAACTTCAGTCCGTCCTCGACTTGACGTCTCCGGTTGTCCCTGAGTTCGTTGCTGACTTGGAGTAGGGTTTTGAGCAAGTGAATCAGAGGTTTGAGCTGGAGTACTAGCATCTGTTGGCGGGAAATGCCGGAGGAATCTCTCAATTGAGGGACGCCGGGCAAGAACTATGTCGTACCGAGAGGCCCAGCGCCGCAATGATGTCACGACTTGTTGGCAAGCCGAGCTCTCCAGCGCATTGTTCCTCCGGAGTACATTATATTCCTCCCACAGTTCGTCAACTCGACTCTGAACATCTGATATGGTCATTCCCCCGCGCACACGGATGTAATCCTCGTACGCAGTCCTCTCAGCAATGGTCGTATTCAGCTCGGCCTCCAGATCATTCTTATCGGACTCTAAGTCCTTATTATCGGCATCCAGCTTCACTAAACGAGCCAGAAGCTCGTCATTCTTCGTCTGATCGGCTATAGCTCTTTTCTCAGCTTCGTCTAAAGCCGAAGAGTACAGCCGTTTCCAGTGAAGTATCTCCATCTCCTTGAGTACAAAGCAGCTATATTAGTTCGGCAGCTGTACCGAGCAGATAGTAAAAAACAACAGGAATAAAGGCGAGTACGAAAAGCTATACGAAGACAAGTGTAGAGAATTTTTCATTCACAAGGAAAATTTTTTACACTAAGAGGGCTTCAAGGCCACCGTACAAGGAAGAAACTAGACTAAGAGAAGGGAGACGAAATCATACTCCGCCAGCTTCGTCTCCGGCTCCTTGGTCTGGTTCAGCTTCTTTCTCCTGAGCTACCTCAGCCTCGGCCTCGCATCCTGCCGGCCTCGCCTCCGCCTCCTGATCGGCTTCCTTCTCCGGATGCCCGGCCCGCTCGACTTCGGCCTCCAGCTCCAGCGGCTCGGCCTCACCCTCTCCGTTGTAAGTCGAAGCGGGTGAAACGGGTCCCACGGAGGCAAAGATAGCCTCCAGGTTCTCGTCCCGATCAGCTCGACAACTCCGGACTCGGTCTGCAGAAAGCAGGACCGAGGATGAAGCGAGCTCCTCAAGGAGTGACAGATTCTGAAGCCGAGCTGCTATCTCTCGGCTGTACAGAGGCAGCACGACGTCGGCCCCCTGCTCGCCCTTATCGGCAATTAGCCTTACCAGACTACCGACAAAAGCCGAGAACTGGCTGCTCAAAAAGAGTTTCTCCGTGTAAACACGGAGAGCCTCCCCCTGGGCAACCACGGCGGCAGCATCACTCCGTTTCGTCTGCTCTCGCTGGATGACGAGCTGGTTTTTGGCAAACTGAGCTTCATCCTGGGCCGAAATCCTAGCAGCTCTGGCTTTCTCAAAGTTTGCCTCGGCCTGCTCGGCCCGGTGACAAGCAGCCGCCAATTTCCTCTGCATCTCAGCATAGTCGTTGGACGCTTTGGAGAGTTCGACGGCGACGAGCTTGGAGAGCATATCGTTCCTCTGAAAATGGATAAGGAAAAAAGTCAACAGAGGGCACCAAAAATACAAGACAGAAGCCAAGCCAAAGAATCAAGAAGACAATTCACCTCGGCGAAGTCCGTGGGCCATAAAAATGGCTCACAGATATGCTCCGAAGGAGGCGCCAAGACCACGTCTTTCTCTGGCGCTCTCGGGGGCTTCTGGGTCTTCCCCTTCCTACTTGCCGAAGTCGACTCCGGCTTCTTTGGACCCGAAGAGGTCTTTTGCCTCTTCGGATTCTTCTCGGCATCAGGCGCCGAGCTGGTAGCCTTCTCTTTCTCCGGCTCCTCAAGCCCGGAGGACTTTCGGATAGCCTTATTCAGCATGTACACTGCCAAAAAGCAAGAAAACAAGGTTAGTTTTCGCCGCTAAAGCAGTAAAGCATAAAAGAGAAATCCTCACCCTCGGCCTCTTCGTCCGAAGACGAGATATTGAACACGAGGTCGCCCTTGACGAGCTCAGTTTCCGAATACTGTTTCCTAATCATAGGAATCTTATTGAGCTCGCCCTCGAGCTCGGCCAACGGTTCTAACCGAGGATGGGGAATCACGGACTTCGGCCTTCTCCAAGGAAAGCCCGGAGCCGAAGTCCTATTATAAAAAAAGAAACGGTTTTGCCATTTCGGCCACTTGGTTTTGCAGAAGGCCCTAAAAGGCTGTAAGGGGATCAAGTAAAACCAAGATCCCTTCCTTTTAAACTGGAAAAAATTAAGGATTGCCCTCAGAGACAGATCCTTATCTAGCCTACGCAGTTCGGCAGCAAAAGCCGATAAGTGCCTCCAAGAGTTCGGAGTCACCTGACCTAAAGGGAGTTGAAAAAAATCAAGAAGCTCTACAAAAGGTGGGGGAAGAGGGAAACGAAGCCCGCATTCTAAGCAGGCTTCGTAAACGGTGGCATAACCCTCCGGCGGGTCGTTAGCCCTATGATCATCGTCGGGAACCACCGCCTTCCCCCCGGGAAGAAGATATTTTTCGTGTAGAGATATCACGGTGTCCTTACTCAAGACGCTGTGAAAGTACTCTACGGTCTTCTCCCCGGATTCTTTCCGGCTAGGAGACCCCTTATCCCCTTTCCTACCGCTACCCGACTCCGAAGAAGAAGAAGACATTTTTCTTACTTTTTGAAGGTGAAGAAAGTCTGAAGAAGTTCTTGAAAGCGGAGAGAGAATTTTCGCAAAGGAGATAGAGTGCAGAAGAAGCAGTCGCAAAAGTGCTTCAATGATGAAGAAGGGAGGTATTTATCAGATTCGGCGAAGATTTCAAAATCGTCGCACCGTTTCGAATCCCACCTTTTCAGGATTCAACGGCCGGATTTTACTGTCGCATTTAATGCAGCCACATGCAAGGCACGTCCCCTGACGTCAGCCTCCCCCGTACCTTTATCCAGAATGCCGAAGTGACTCGCTTCGCCGAAGTGATTCACTTCGTCTTTCGGGGGGGTAGTGATGGGGTGCGTACTAAACAAGCCCGACAGCAATGACGGCCCATCAGCCCAAAGCCCAAGGAAGAGTATGAGTTCGGCATTACCAAAGAGTTCGGCCTCAGCCTACAGCTCGGTAAAAGCCGACCAATCAAGCTCTGCGAGTTCGGCATTACCAAAGAGTTCGGCCTCAGCCTACAGCTCGGTAAAAGCCAACCAAGCTCTGCTCTCAGGTCGGCATCAAGCTCTACTCTCAGATCGGCAACCAAAGCAGTTCGGTCTCAGTTTTCGACCGAACAAGGAGTTAGTGGACCCATGCAGGATTTCCACAACTTCCAACACACCCACTACCACGTGGCGTCAACTCAGGCCACGATCTTAGGCCATGACCTACACGACCTCCACGACCTAGAGTGATGATGTAAGCCACGATCTTAGTTCAATGTATAAATAGAACTTAGATCTGATAGAAAGGGGTTAGAAGCTCTCTAGAGAAAAATACCATATAGCAAGTCTGTGTTGTAAGCTGTAATTCGCAGATCAAGCAATACAAACCTGCCCCCATTTCTCCCCGTGGACGTAGATTTACCTCAGTAAATCGAACCACGTAAAATCTCTGTGTTGATCTTCATTTATTTCCTGCATTTACAAACATCAAAAATTCGCCGCTTCATCAGCGGGCATCCCGACGAACATCCACAATAATAAAAATTCACAAATTCACCAAATTAAACAATTTACGGAATTAAAATTTCGACACGAATACGGACGGAGAAAGTGCAATGATAATTTCATTAAATAAAAAAAAATAAAAAAAATTACATTTCAAAAAAAAAGTCTAAACAAATTACATTCTAAATATCAACGACGACCCCTCCGCGTTCATAGCTCTTCAATTATATCGTTTTGGAGTCGAATATGGGCTTGTCGTTGGCGCATGTCGGCAAATGCACGGACTCGATCGACCTCTTCATGGGGTATCCCCATACGTACATTGGCGGTGGTCACGCCGTGGCTTGGACCGGCAGCATCAACATCATCACTGGCCCAATCAGTCAGTGATGAACCTTCATCTTCGACAATCATGTTGTGCATGATAATACATGCGTACAAGATATCATCTATGTTGCCAATATACCATAGCCGTGATGGACCCTTCACTGCCGCCCATCGAGCCTAGAGCACACCAAATGCCCGCTCCACATCCTTGCGCGTTGCCTCCTGACGACCCGCAAAATAGATCTTCTTTACTTCTGTTGCGCATCTGATCGTCTTCACAAAGATGGGCCACATAGCGTATATCCCATCCGCCAAATAATAGCTCATATTGTGCTGGTTGCAATTGGCGACGAAACTGACGGCCGGACCAACACCCATGCACTGGTCGTTGAAAAGGGGCGATGCGATGACTGGAGGACATTGATGTCGTTGTTGGACCCGGCTACTTCAAAATACGCATGTCAAATCCACAACCGATAGTCAGCTACCGCTTCAAGGATCATCGTGGGATTCTTGCCCTTGAAACCGGTAGTGTACACCCCTTTTTCAGGGGGTGGCAGTTCTTCTTCCACTCCCAATGCATACATTTTATGCTGCCCAACATTCCCGAAAACCCGTGCTGACTCCCGTGCATATCCATCAGAGTCTGACAATCTTCGGGGGTAGGCTTCCGAAGATACCTATCCCCGAATATCTCCCTAACGCCCTCACAAAAATACTTCAGACAATCGCGGGCAGTCGTCTAACCGATGTGGAGGTACTCATCGAACATGTCGGCCGCACCTCCGTATGCCAGCTGCCTGATTGCAGCAGTGCACTTCTATATGGGCGTGTGACCGGGTTTACCAACCCCATCCTTCCTCATCCTAAAATACTCGTATCTACGCTCTAAAGCGCCCACAATACGCAGAAATAGCTAACGATGCATCCTAAAACGTCGCCAGAACATGTTCACCCCAAACCGCGGCTCCGAAGCGAAGTAGTCCTGATACAACCGACGGTGTGCAGCGATGTGGTCCTGGGGTACTATAGTTCGACGATGGATGGGTCGAGGTACCGCCGACTGCTGCTGTTGCAAGGCCGCTTGTATCGCGCGATTTATCTCCCTGGACGTAACGACCAACAACTATTCTCTAATTCGCCGACGTACGTCATCAGAAAGTCCACCACTACCACCCGCACCACTAGCCATTCTGGATATATAAAAGAAACGTAGAGAGAGAGAGAGAGAGAAACTCGTTAAAACAAGTGGTGCGAATGAAATGAAGTTCAACGAGCCGTATATATAGAGTTTTTTTTAAATGAAAAATCGGGACGTCCGTCGGGAACCCGCAATGGCGGACGTTCCGACGGACGTTGTCGGAAAGCCGCGGATCTGCGATGTCCGCAGCGGACGTCCGCATCCGTCCCTCCCACGCCTAATGGCGGACGTCCTGTGCGGACGTCCTCGGGACGGCCGTCGTTGTGGATGCTCTTAGACCATCAGCAGTGGGGCGCCCTAAGGCGCGCCACGTCAGCATTTTTATCCTCCTCCTTCTCCACCTGCAGTGGGCCGCCCTAAGGCGCGCCCTATGACGCGCCACATCATCATTTTGTTGTTTTGTTTAATTAATTTAACTGTTTTCAAATAACACGTAACGAGTAAAAAAAACGACTAAATAACAAGCGGCGAAGTTTTAATAAAAAAAAATTACACCATTCAACTAAAAAAAGAAAAAAACTAAGTCGGGCCAATTCCCAACTTCCTACACAACTCATCGAGTAATGCACGGAGATACTCGGCTTGTTCGGGGTCGGTGCACTTCTTGAGGGCCTTGTGCGTCTGCAACATCGTCCTTGCCATCGATGTTGTAGCTAACGACGCAAACGCGGTGGACGTCTGCGTCGGGAGCTCATCCGGGTCCGGATCAGGGGTTGCAGCGGTCGACGATGACGTCGCGGTCGCCTTCCCCTTGGCCTTCGCAGCCTTGATGCCGGGAGGACACCGGTGTGCCGGAACTCCCTTAATCCACGTACGTCCGGTTGAGGTCAACCGGGTTAGTGCCGCTACCGCTGCTCGTGTAGTCACCAGCTTCGGCGACCTTCGTCCTCTTCGGCGCACCAGTGTGCAGAATTCCACCTTGGAACTTCTGCTTCTCCCTCAAGAGCGCCCAGATGGCCTCGTGCTTGAACTCGCCGAACATCGACCGGTACGACAACATCGCTTTAGAGCGCACGTCGTGCACGCTCTCGCCACTCCCAGGTGATCGCGCGCACTTCTCGAACTCCGCCGAGTACAAGTTCACTTGCTTCTTGATTTGATCTCAGTGCTTGCGGAGTTGCTCACGCTTGCGCTTGTACGCGGTCGGCGGCTTGACCGAATTGTAGAGGTCCGCGATGCGCTCCCATATCAGACACCGGTCACTGCGGGGGCGGGATCGGCCTATGCGGTTGGGCGGTGCGGCGACGGCTCCATATCAGACAACCCATACGATTCCGTACTGAAATCGGGATCGTAATGGGTGTTGTCGCCGAACGAACGATAATCGCCGGGTTCTGTACCCGGCCAATGCGCCTCTCCGCTAAACGTACGGCTATTGGGGCTTGAATCCATTTCGTAGTAATTATGTAAATGTAAGTTTTGAAGATGAAATCGTGTGAAATGAAATATTACAAATGAACGCTATTTATAAAAAAATGAAACCGCGTGCCATCGTCCGCGGCCTTCACAATGGGGCGGACGATGTCGCGGACGATGGCAATCGTCCGCGACCATCGTCCGCGACGTCCGCAATGGAGCGGTCGATGGCCATCGTCCGCGGTTTAAGTCGCGCCCGAAGCATAGGCCGCGACTATCGTCCGCGGCCTATGCCACACACCCACAGTGGGGGCGGACGATGAATGGCGCGGACGATGCGCGCCATCGGGCGTGCCATCGTCCGCCCATTGCGGATGGTCTTAGTTTCCCATTAGTGCTAGAAATAAATGATTAATTAGTTAATCTATACAATATATAAAAGGAGAGTTTTGAAGAAATTTACAAGATTGCTATTTAATTTTAAAATTAATATTAAATTAAAAATGTATAATTAAAGATCATTTAAAGGCAATCTAATTTTTTATTAAATGTATAATTAAAGACTATTTAAATATTTAATTAAAAGTTAAAAACATGTGATTAAGTGGAGTGAGGGTCAGGTTTTACTCTGTATACATATATATAAAAGGTTAAATGCTTATAAAAGGTTAAATGCTTAAAGACGTTTAAAATTAATGCTTATAAAAGGTTAAATGCTTAAAGAAGGTTAAATGCTTAAAGACTAAAATGGTACTTATAAAAGGTTAAATGCTTAAAGACGTTTAAAATGGGCCAAGGAAGAAAACGGTTGCAATAATTGTCCCCATTAAATTAGATAAGTGGGTAGAGAATTGAAATAATAATAATTTAGTATAAATTTGAATCAATCTATCTTCATATTTTTTTCCTATAAATATGTGATATTATCATACAATGAAAGTGTGCAATAGAAATGTCGTTAAGTATTATGAATACATAGATGTCAGATCTATAAATGAGAGATGTCGTCGATTTTGATAAAGTTCTTATGTACATCGGAGTTCATAGGGTAGTCGGTTATAGAGAATTCTTTTGTTGTTTTCAGTTGAAATTGATTATGTATGATGATGAGATGTAGAAATCGGAAGGGAAGGTGAGTTGTGTATGTGATGCAACGATTTTTGTTTATGTTTCTCATTCGCCGTCGGCCAATTTTTATGGCAATTCTAATAGGGCACCTAAGTGTTTTTTAGGGTTTATTTGTGTCGAGAATAATTTTTTAGCTATTATAATTAGAATATTTTGTTATAGGTGATATAAGTGGATTTGTTTTTTCTTCTAAGAGCTTAATCAAATGATGTTTTAAATGTCACCATTCATGTATTGTGAGTCGGTGCTCTCCAAATTTTTATAATTTGCTACTAATTATTTCAAGCTTATGGTATGTTTTAGTTGTATAATTCATAGTTATTATGTTTACAAATTTATATAATGATATTGTTTCTAATTTCATTTAATTAATTTACAATCTAAAATCAATATTTATAAATTTCTTAATTTGTGCATCGCGTGTAATTAGGGCTGCGGAAAAATATCAAAAAATTATCGAATTTTCAATATATCGTAATTTTCGATACGATACCGTATCGTAAGTTTTTTATACGATAACGATATGAATTTCCTTATATCGTGGTATATCATTTTATATCGAATATACGATATATATCGATATTTTCGATATATCGTTTTATATCGAATATACGATATATATCGTATATATCGAAACATATTGAAATTCAATACATATTAAAATTTAAAATTATAAATATATATAAATCAATTTAATTGTACTTGGTTGTGTTGTATTTTGATTATGGAGATAAGAACACTATTAATTTTATTGTGTTGAAGTTTTATTAATTTTTGTGTGAATTTTAAGTTTTGAAATTATAATTTTCGATATACAGGTATTCGATACGATATCGATATATCGAAATATCGATACGATAACGATATTGATATTATCCATATCGAAAGTTCGATATATCGAAACTTTCGATATGATAACAATATGAAATTCTTTCATATCGATATTTTCGATACGATATATGATACAACGTTTTCGATACGATATCTCGTATCGACCCACCCCTACTTGTAATACTAGTTAGATATAATAATAATGAAGAGAGAAGATGCAGGAGTATAAAAGATATTGCAACTACAACCTAATAAAGTATACGAGTCAATACTAATGTAAGACAAAAGAGATGGAGTAGTAACATTTAATCGTTTAAATTCTTTAGGGCCTTAGGCCCATTAAAATTAATATTTTGGGAATGTGCTTTCTAAATATATATAGTTTTAATTTCTACTTATTAAATTCTAAGTTGAACTTTTATTTGGAAAAAAAAATCCGAGTAAATCTAAGGAATTAAAAACCTTTAAAAACTGCACTGCATATTTTATTTAAGATTTAGTACGTATTACTTATAAAAAATCAAATAAATCTAAGAATTTAAAAGTTGGGAATCAAATTACTCTCCTCTATCAAATGGATCATTTATGATTAATTTATACGTATAATCCTTTACAAAATTATGATGAAAAAAACAATATGCGTAGTCATGGATTAGAATCATTATTCGGTGTAATTTCAGAATATAAATAGTTTGGAGTAGTTTTTACCAAAAAAAATAGAAATTTTTATTGTAATTGAACTTTCTTTTAAATATATTTACGATTACTCTTTTAGTAATTCATACTATCTCCGACTCTTCATCCACAAAAAAATAGCGTTCGAAGTGGATGATATGAATTTTAATGGAATTGGTAAATTAAGAATGTAAGATAGATAGAGAGCGAAAATGGTTGAAATATTATTAATTGAAAATAAGACTTACTTCATTATAAAGAAATTTAGTATAAATTCATAAAGTCTAATTTTGGTGTATGGAAGAATATGAAAAAAATAAAACTATTTTTTTATGACAAAATAGTACTAGGAGTATTAAAATATCCCCCTCAAAATTCCATCCTCGAAACGCTTTTGCAAAATAATAATAAAAAAAAGCTTATTGTAAGAGTATGTGAAAGAATATTTTATTTGGCAAGAATATTAACAAAATTTATTTTGTTCTTTTTTAATTTTTTCGACTGGGAAAAAAAGAAACTTGGAGAGGCTGGGCCATAAATGTATACTATATTGCATAGAATGTAATTTGAATATTCAATATTGAACATATCTATTTGTATATGTCATATGAATATTCAATTTTATATCTATTAAACAAATGAACTCAGCATGCAGTGTTCCACTTTTACACATAATGTATTGTTTAAATACATATTTAAAGGATGTATATCGTGTTGGGGTTTGGGAATTTTGAAAAAGTACATATCTTCAAAATTGAAAGGACATAGGTTAAGGGGTCACAAAATACAACATTAGAATGATCAATATATTTTGTTTTATAGTATTAAGGATTATAGTGACATAAAAATGGACTTGTACATGAAGTTTCCCTTTCACATTGCCA
This sequence comes from Salvia splendens, assembly GCF_004379255.2. Lineage (NCBI taxonomy): Eukaryota > Viridiplantae > Streptophyta > Magnoliopsida > Lamiales > Lamiaceae > Salvia > Salvia splendens. The sequence goes on from NW_024598647.1 coordinate 25,013, forward strand.
TGTTGCATTTATGATATTTGTGGGGACATATTTAATCATTCCACATCTAATAAAATTACTATTCCTATTTCCGTTTTCTTTTTGTTCTTTCAATTAAAATTACATTTACTGTAGATAAAAAAAATATATAGCTCATAATACAAATGAAAGTTAATTTTATAAGTGAAGGAAAATTCTAAAATTTAATATGGATTAATCTATAATGCCAAAACACACAAATGTACTTGATTTGATGATCTGCTAGCTTTGTTCTTAGCCAATGAAGGAAAACCAAACCATTTTACACAAGGACCATTAATCAATTCGCCAGATTGGGGCGATTATTTATTTCACAAGACCTCATATATGTCGATTTTTGAATTTATTGAAGAGCTTCAAGAAGACTCCTAACACAAATGTGACTTGTTCACAAGTGAATTACCATTTACTTTTCCAATACCATGTGTGAGAGGGCAGTTGAGAGCATGAATATAATGTGATAGAGGAGAAATATATAGACAATAACAGACTCATCAACATATATGGATGTTGCATGTGTTAGTGTAGGTGTAATATGTAAGGATGTTGCATGTGTAGGAGCTATCAAAGGACCGCCAACCATTTATTCTCAATGCTTTCTATCACAGCTCTCAAATACTTTCCATTTTTCATCCGCCATTGACGATTAATTATCAGAACTACGTCTTGCTGTTTTGGGTAAAAATGTTCATGCAAATATTCTACTTGGTAATCATTCTCTAATAATGAAGAAAGTTAAACACATTTCATTGGCAATACACAATTTGTTCTTGTATATTACAGCACTACTTATTTTTGAACTCGTCCCACTAAAATTGTTACGCTTTCCTTTTTTGTTGTCATGTAAACAGTGACACATTTTCATAAAAAATATATCATTATTTAATTACATTTTATCTCTAATCACAGTTTTACTAATATGGAGTATTACATTCAATTATTTTGTACACCTCCTAAAATCTTATGTCATTCACTAAGTATATCGTACTTTCCAAAATTGAGGGAATAATAATAATAATACTCCATAATAGTAATAATAATAATACTACTCCTTAATTTTCATAACTGTCACAATAGACGAGGTGCATACTATTTGAAAATTATGCCTCTTTATTAAAGTTTTAAATTTATAATATCACTGAAGTCCATCAATTTTCATTCCTGGTCTTCTATCATCGCATCTAGAGGCCAAAAATTTAACACTTTTCATAATCATTAAAAATCCCTAATTCTAGCTCTCTCAAATTTTATGCATGCATTCCCTTAAATAGACGATTAGGTATTCATCTATACATTGTTCATTTTGGATTTACCTCGTCACTAAAAGAGATAAGGAATGAACAATTAGTGTAATCTTTTAAAAAGGGTATACAAAAACAATCAACATTAATTTTATAATGTTAGATATATAGTTGTCCAAAGGGGACAAAAGCAAATTAAGACAACAAAGATGTGAAAAAGAAAGGGTAGGGTTAGCCATTGCATTTCATTTAGACTAGACCCCCCTTATGTTGATAATGATATATCAATATCTCTCATTTAATTTGTAAATTTAGTTATATATTCACCCCCACCTAAATTACCACAAATACTGGCACTTGAAAAATTCACAAATAATGGATGGTACTTGAAAATCCACAAATAATGGCACTTCAATTTTCATAATTACTTTACCTAATGTGGACTACGAGTATGGTGATTGGTGAGTGCTGCCGTTGGCTGATGATAATGTAAATTATTGCTGAATATTCTTGAATAATTACATGTTATTTAGATATATATTTTTTTTTGTTAAAAAGTGAATCTAAAAAATTCTATTTTTATTTGTAATTTTAAATTTTGATTTGGTATATGAATGTCGCTCTTACGAGCATTAAATACAAACTGTTACTCGCTATAAATATTAACATCACTCTCATTTTATCAAAATAACTGATCCAAATTACTACTTTAACCTTAAGTTGGCGTGGAGTATTCCGATTATGTCGTTGTGCATTTCACGTTCCATCTCCAACATTAACGACGTATTCTCCTACATCAGTCCACTGAATCAGCCGATCCGCATAGTGAGACTCATTTCGCCTATCGACAAAACAACTCTATCTAGATTTGGGTTGGATAGGGGTGGGGGTGGTGTTGAAAGAGATAACAAAGTTGGTCAAGCCGCTACATGCCAAGTTGATCAAGCTATTGGTCAAGCCGCTGCATGCCAAGTTGATCAAGGTGAAAGAGATAACAAAGTTAGTCAAGCCGCTGCTAGCCAAGTTGATCAAGCCGCTGCTAACCAAGTTGATCAAGCCGCCACCTGCCGAGTTGATCAACAAGCCGCGATCCGTGATCTCAAGTCACTGGACCGTCAAGCTGATCAAGCTGCAGTGCGTTGTGCGCAAGCCAGAACAACCACGAACTCCATAAGAGCTGAAGCTGAGAATGAGACAAAGAAGAGTAAGGAGTGTGCGGCACAAAAGGAGCCAACGATCAACCTCGCACGTGTTGAAACCGCGGACAAGCCAGCTAAGATGGAGGACCACATGTGTACTTGGCGCGACGTGGTGTTGCGCGGTTTAAAGAGGAAACATGTCTTGCAGAGTTTGTTAAAGTAGATTAGTACAATGTTTTAGATCTTTTGAATGTATATATATGTATTGCATCTGGTTACATTTAAAAAATGAAAAATGCCGATTTGAGAGAACTCTCCAAATATATCTCCAGAGTGTGTGTGTTCATGGCTTCCGCAGCTTTCTTTCAGGTATCAGAGCAGGATCTCACTGATCCTGGCTCTTGATCTTGTTTTTGTTCCTTTTTCTTTACTACTCAAAAATGGCAGAAGCCAGTGAAACTATTCCGGTGGCAACACTGCCACCAATCTTCTCTTAGTTGCCCCCCATCTCGGTTAAACTAACTGATGGAAATTTTCTTATGTTGCAGCTACAAGTTGATGTTGCGGTGTATGGCTACGGCCATGAAGGATTTATCACAGGGGACACTGATCCCCCTCCACAATTGATTCCAGACCGAGATGGAGAGTCTATGGTTTCAAATCCAGCTTACATAAGTTGGCAAAGACAAGATAGGAGAGTGGCTGGATGGCTCTTGTCTTCCTTATCTGAAAATGCTCTAACTTTGGTGGTAGGGCTCAGATCTGCTAGAGACATATGGTGTGCTCTAGAGACAAATTTTGCAAGCCGCTCCACGGCTAAGGTGATGCAATATCGACAACAAATGGAAAATTTGAAGAAAGATGGAATGTCAATTACTGACTATCTAGGCAAGATGAGAACATATTTTGATTTGCTTGGTTCAGTGGGGTGTAGAATCTCAGAAGCTGAACAAGTGCTCCACATTCAGGATTATGATCCTGCTGTATGTGCAGTGACTTCCAGATCATATCCTTGGAGTCTTGGAGACGTTAGTGCATTTCTGCTCAGCTTTGAGTCAAGAATGGAGTCAACTAGAGCCAATTCCGTTAGCTTAGATGGATCACAACTATCATTGAATCTTATCCAGCAGCAGTCTGGGCAGAAGAGGGAGTCTCCAAATTTCAACAACAACAGATTTGAAGCAGCGAATGGAAGAGGTTTTGGAGGAAGATTTCAGAGAAGAGGAAGAGGTGGCAGAGGTTTTGGCCGAAGAAACAACAAGATTGTCTGTCAGCTATGTGAGAAACCTGGCCATTCAGCAGCAAAATGTTGGCATAGGTTCGAGCAAAACTTCATACCACCTCAAATCCAGTTCAGAGGAAGTTCTCCACAGCAACACAATCAAGGATTCTTCAATCCTTCAGCTCATCTTGTGCAGTCAGTGCCTAGGTCTCCTTTAGCATCATTCTCTGTTGGGACTCCATCAGAGTTCAGCTATGGATCAAATGTGTCATCCAGCTGGTATCCAAACTCAGGGGCAACGCACCATGTGTCCAATGACATGAGCAATCTCAACATAAGCACTGAATACACAGGAGGTAAGAATCTCTTGCTTGGTAATGGATCTGTTGTTAATATTGCAAATATTGGAGAAAGTGCATTTAAATCTCACTCAACTAAATTCTCTAGAAAGCTTCATCTCAAAAATCTTTTGCATGTACCTAATATCACCAAAAATCTACTGAGTGTTTCCAAATTTGCTCAAGACAATTATGTCTTTTTGTGAATTTCATCCAAGTTTCTGTTTTGTCAAGGACCTGAGCACCAGGGAGGTAGTGCTCAAAGGAACTCTTGAAAGGGGTCTATATCATTTCCTAGTAGATCATGCTCCAATCAAGCGTGTCCCTGTCCCCTTTTCTTCCTCCACTCCAGAAAGTCCAGCTGTGCATTCCCTGAGTTTGAGCAAACAATCCAGCAGTAGTTCCAGTCAAGTTTCTAGTTCAGTCTTATCTTTATGGCATAGTAGACTAGGACATCCTACTCTAGATGTTGTTAAACATGCTCTCAACAGTTATAATATTCCTTATAATTCAATGGAAACTACTTCACTTTGCTATCCTTGTTGTGTGTCTAAAGCTCACATATTACCATATCCACACTCTGCCTCACAACACAATGCACCTCTGGAACTTGTCCATAGTGATCTTTGGGGGCCTTCTCCAGTTAAATCTAGAAATGGATATTCTTACTATGTCTCATTTGTTGACCATTTTTCTAGATTCACCTGGATTTACTTACTCAAAAATAAAAGTGATCTCACTGCTGTTTTCAAACAGTTCAAGCTTATGAGTGAAAACCTCCCAGGATCAAGAATTAAGATTCTTCAATCAGATTGGGGAGGTGAGTATCAGGGATTAGTTCCTTTTCTGAAAGAGAGTGGGGTAGTTCATAGAGTATCATGTCCATACACACCACAACAAATCGGTTTGGCTGAGAGAAAGCACAGACACATTGTGGAAACTGGTCTAGCCTTGTTAGCTCAATCTTATCTTCCACTGAAATTCTAGGATGATTCCTTTGTCACAGCTATTTATCTCATTAATCTTATGCCATCCAAAATTATCAATAACATTTCTCCATATGAGGCTCTTTTTCACTCCAAACCTGACTACTCAGCACTCAAAGTCTTTGGTTGTTTGTGTTTTCCTTATACTAGACCCTATAACAACCACAAACTTAAATTTAGGTCTGTTAAAGGGATTTTCCTAGGATATAGCTCCTCTCACAAATGATACAAAGTTCTTCTGCCTGAAGGGAATGTCATGGTGACTAGAGATATCATCTTTGATGAAACTGTTTTTCCATTTCAAAATTCTCCATCTCCCACTGCCACTGTTGCTCCACCACCATCATCATGTGATCATTCCTTTTCATTGTCTCCAATCCTTGCACCTATTGTTTCCCCTCATAGAGAAAATACTGCACTAGATCACTCATCTGGTACAGATTCTGTCAACAGTCCCTCATCACTATTATTACCTGATGTTCAGTCACCTGATTCCTCACCTCATGATGTCCATCCAATCATTCCAGCAGTCACTCAGGAAACTCACTCAATGACAACCAGATCAAAATCTGGAATCTTTAAGCCCAGAGTCTTCACTCTTTATGTGTCATCTCATCTTCCTAAATCAGCTCTAGAAGCCTTACTTATTCCCTGCTAGAAATCTACTATGTTGAGTGAATTCAATGCACTTCTTAACAATAAAACTTGGATATTAACAACACTTCCTCCAGGCAAGAATCTTATAGGTTGCACTTGGGTTTTCAAGATTAAGCTTCACTTGTCTGGTGTTATTGCTAGATATAAAGCAAGATTAGTGGCTCAAGGCTTCTCTCAACAGCCTGGTTTTGATTTTAATGAGACTTTCAGCCCTGTGGTGAAGCCTACTACAATCAGAATTATCCTTAGTCTTGCTGTGTCTCACGGCTGGACAGTGACTCACCTTGATGTGAATAATGCCTTTCTTAATGGTGAGCTTAACGAGGACATCTACATGAAGTAACCAGTTGGTTTTGAATAAGGGGGGTCCTCACATGATATGCAAACTCAACAAAGCAATCTATGGACTAAAACAAGCTTGCAGAGCATGGTTCTTCACGGTTCATTATGTCCTGATCAAGCTTGGCTTCTCCCAGAGTAAATCTGATGCTTCCATGTTCATTAGACAGAGATGTGGGGAGGTTATCTACTTGCTTATAAATGTAGATGATATGCTCATCACATGGACTTCTCAAGACTCCATTCAGAAGGTGATATTTCAGCTTAACTCTTGCTTTTCATTAAAGATCTTGGGGAGGTGAGCCTGTTCTTGGGAGTTGAAGTTGTCAAGACTACTGATGGAGGTCTACATCTTTGCCAATCCAACTACATCAAAGATCTTTTAAAGAAATCTAACATGACAGGAGCTAAAGGTTGTCCAACTCTAATGATTTCCACCTCAGAATTGAGCAAAAACTCTGGAGAACCAGTTTCTAATGCAAAACTCTACAGAAGCATTGTAGGAGCTCTGCAATATGCTTCTATTACCAGACCAAACATCAATTTTGTTGTCAACAATGTGAGTCAGTACATGGCTGAACCATTAGACACGCATTGGAGGGCTGTGAAGAAGATCTTAAGATATCTTTCAGGGACTTTAGATTATGGAATTCAAATTAGAAAGTCTCCTGGTCAAGTATGTGCATTCTCTGACTCAGATTGGACAGCAGACATAGATGATAGGAGATCCACCACAGGAGTGTGTGCCTATCATAGAAGGAACCTTGTCTCATGGTGTGTTAAAAAGCAAACTGTGGTTGCTAGATCCAACACAGAAGCTGAGTATAGGAGCCTGGCTCAAGCAGCTGTTGAAGTGAGTTGGTTGTCTTCTATGCTTACTGAATTGAAGATTAAGAAGAAAGGGAGTCCAGTGATTTGGGTGGACAACTTGAGTGCAATTGCACTGGCTTCTAACCCTGTCTTACATGCAAGAACTAAGCACATTGAGATAGATATCCACTTTGTTCGAGATAAGGTTATGAGCAAGGAGATTGAGTTGAGGCATGTTCCAGCCGGGGATAAAATAGCAGATATATTCACTAAACCCACGGACGGAACTAGCTAAGGACAAGCCCCCGCTCCAGCGGGGGCTGCCGGTGGCGTCCGCCATTTTTATATAGATTTCTTAAACGGAAGCGGTGGAGAATAATAGGTACATGGAGATATGGGGCTGGAGGGAGGGAGAGAGAGAATTAGGAGGAATATAGAAGGCACAATGTCATACTATCTGATTGGGATTCTCGTCAAAATAATTCATTTTGTCATAAATTTATTATTACTAGTATTTTACTTTATATTCAATTTTTTGACTCCGTATATATTAAAACTAATTCATCATAGATTTATAGTGACATGATACTATTATAAGTGATAAACAGGTATATAAAAGTTTTACTACGTTTATTTTAATCCTTATTAGTATTTCTTAAGAAGATTTGGTAAATTAAATATCTTTAGACTTTATTTACTATTCAAATCTTGTTGTATATATGTAATAATATGTTAATATATTTATTTTTTGTATTTATATTTTATTATGTTTATATATAAACTAGTATTTTAATAATTTATTTTACATCATCTTTATAATTTTTTTGTCAAGCCGTTGCATGCCAAGTTGATCAAGCTGAAAGAGATAACAAAGTTGGTCAAGCCGCTGCTAGCCAAGTTGATCAAGCCGCTGCAAACCAAGTTGATCAAGCCGCCACCTGCCGAGTTGATCAACAAGCCGCGATCCGTGATCTCAAGTCACTGGACCGTTAAGCTGATCAAGCTGCAGTGCGTTGTGCGCAAGCCAGAACAACCACGAACTCCATGAGAGCTGAAGCTGAGAATGAGACAAAGAAGAGTAAGGAGTGTGCGGCACAAAAGGAGCCAATGATCAACCTCGCACGTGTTGAAACCGCGGACAAGCCAGCTAAGATGGAGAACCACATGTGTACTTGGCTCGACGTGGTGTTGCGCGGTTTAAAGAGGAAACATGTCTTGCAGACTTTGTTAAAGTAGATTAGTACAATGTTTTAGGTCTTTTGAATGTAGTATATATGTATTGCATCTGGTTACATTTAAAAAATGAAAAATGCCGATTTGAGAGAACTCTCCAAATATATCTCCAGTGTGTGTGTTCATGGCTTCCGCAGCTTTCTTTCAGGTGGTTCACTGCTCGGATATGTCGGAGCCTTCCCTCTCACTTTTCTCTTTCATGTCTTAGTCCCCATCGGACGGTTCTAAATGTTTTGAGACCTCCCCTATTGTGAGGTCCATGAATGCATCTCCCCAGCTCGTGGAGTAGTCGTCGTTGGCCAAGATGCCAACAAACTGACTCACGTCCATTTGAGCCGCATGTTCCAATCGGGGCGGGGCGAAGAATTTGTAGGAAGAGGGACAAATATACATATGAAGGAATTTTAGGAATTTGAGGATGGACATTTGGTGAAAAATTAAAATCAACAAATTAGTAGGTAATATACATGTATATATTATGAGGTGGGTCAAATGCCTTTCATGATCTATAGGTAGATCCGCCCATGGCAATCATGTGGGTGCATCATCGCCCTACCTATGTTGTACTTTTCGGAAACCCGTTCCCAAAATATCTGGAACTTTTGGTTGTTGAGGCGTACGGCGTACGTCTTTAGCTCATCCCCAGTCACCGACTTCCTGCCTTCGCCCCTTTCCCGACCTGGCCTCGTCTCCATCTTGCTAACCTCGTTGTCATCGGTATTCACCACCAATAGCTGATAATGATTGTTGTTCGACCCGTCAACGTATAAGGGAATGCAACATCTGCGTTGACTTCCCATTCCGCTAGCCTCTCAATGTTCCCGAATCCCGCCCCTAGGAAGAACAAAGTTGTCCATAATCTTCTCGATCATTCTAGTTGAGTGGAAAAAGTGTTATTGAGATCCTTTTTTTGTCATATTGAAAGTGAATTTGAAAAAAAAATGAAAGTGAAATGTATTATTCCCTCCGCCCAAGCTAAGCTGGTAAAAAATTTTGGACACGAAAATTTAAAAATTGTATTGAATAGATTAAAAGTAAAATAAAATAGGTGTGAGAAAAAGTATGAGAGATAAGAGAAAGTAAGGTAGATGATAAAATAAAGTAAAATAATTGAATGTTTTGTTGTTTTTTTATTAAAGAAAGGAAATGACTCAATTTTGTTGGAATGTCCCAAAAAAAATACGACTCTAACTTAGTTTGGGACGAAGAACTACTATATTTTTAGTGTTTCGAATTTGAAATAAAAAAATAAAATTTAAAATAGACCCCTACCCCGACAGCGTGGCACTGCTCTCGTGTTGCCCGTCATCCCCACGGCCCCCTCCACTCCGTTGAGGGTCGTCTATGGCCTAATTCTCGATTGGTGACTAAAATATAAGTTTCACCTTCATTATATTATACAGAAAGAAACATATATTTAGATTATATTTTTAAATGACTCCAGACTCGTCTGTGCTATAAACTCTATTAATTGATGATTAGATATTTGCAAAAATATGTTGTAAGATTTTATTTCTATTTAAATACTAACAACAACTTTAAACATCATACTGTTCATACACATCTCAAACATTTTAATGATTAATTCAAAAACAATATAGTTTTGCTTCCGACAAACATTCTGTTCTGCCATTTTGGACTTAATCATGAATATTTATTCTTCAATATGATAAAAGAGTTGTGTTAATCTATTTTTTGGAAAAGCAGATATGAATTTAATTCAAACAAATTACCCGCAGAGAATGGTATACCAAAATAAGATCGGAAGATCTCAAGATAAGCCGACCGTTGGCCCTTTTAACTTTCAAACTTTTAATGCAATAGTACTATTAAATAACTTTTGCCAACAGTAAATTTGAATTTCATCTCACAAATTCCAAAAAACGAATAGCTAAAACAATTGAGAATGGAGAACCACCTACGCCACCAGCGCGTGTGAATAACGTTTTGTAAAGGGAATAGATGAGATAATAACATTTTACATAAACAATAGTGTGACATTTATTATATCTGTCTTGCATTAACCTTGACTCCATTTTTTGAATCTTGCTAAAAATACTTACATCATGACAACACAAAATTATAATAATTCTGAATATTATAATATCTGGATGAAGAAGTTTTTATCATATCTAGATGCATAATAAGTTACAGCATCGATAATAATAGATGTGTATGAGATATAGTATAGCGTATAAAAAATAATATTACTTAATTACTTAAAGACAGTAATACTCTACTATATGAGTATATGAAAATATAAAGTTTCTTATCAATAATTTACTAATTGTGAATATTATTATATTGCTTAAGCAATATAATGTGTTACAAGGAGTACATCGTATTAATAACATCTTATGGTATTATATTCTACAGTAGTCAGTAGTAGTTTTGAATGTTATGCTAGCATAAATGTTTAACTATACTAACCCCTAACCTCTATATCAACGCAATCAGTTTATTGAGCATATTTTCTTACAATTGAAAATTTAACATAAATGATAATAGGGTCCCTCCTTCTACTAACTCAATTCACTCACATTTCATTTAGAGCATCCACAATAGTGGACGAGCTGGCGGATGAGCGACCGGCGAGCGCGTCGCGGACGACCCCTCGTCCGTCGTCTCGTTCGCTATTGTGGGTCCTCCACAAACGAGCGCATGGACGAGTTGTATTTCTAATTTTTTTAAAAAAAAACTCTATATATATGGCTCGTTTCGGTTCATTTTTATTCGCACCACTTGTATTAACGAGTTTCTCTCTCTACTCTCAATAGTGGACGAGTCCTAGTGCAAGTCCACTATTGTGCTGTGGGAAGTCCTAGTGATGTGCCAGTGGGATGGGAAGTCCTACTGACGTGGAGAATGTGTTTTTGGGAAGTCCTAGTGCTAGTCCGTGGGGAAGTTCTTCCTATTGTGGATGCTCTTAAAACTAATATATACAAGTGAGACTCTTATTCCACTAATTTTTTTCCACCCACTTTTTTAACATTTGTTAAAACTCGTGCGATCCATAAATAAGACTCCTAATGACGGACGGGAGGAGTATATTCCTATTATCATTATATACATTATGCATTCATTTCCTTTTATACCATTGAACACAACTTGCTTTCCAAGTTTAGAGCATCCACAATGGTGCGAAATTCCTAAAATCACCTCATGCCACGTCATAAGGAATTCACAAATTCACAAATTAGACAATTTCCGGAAGTAAACAATTTACGGAATTAAAATTTCGAAGCGAATACGGATAAAATGAAACCACTTTATTTAAAAAAAAACATACGTCATTAAAAAAAGTACATAAATACTAAAAAAGTACATAAAAATAAAAACCGACTTCTCACTCCTCGGATTCCTCGTCGCCAGTCCTCTCGCCTTCCCCGCCGCCACCCCCCCTCGTCATCGCCGCCACCCCCCCTCGCCGTCATCTCCGACATCCCGTCGAGCCCCAAATCATGGCGCATACTATCGAGGAGGGGCTTAAGCTTCCGCTTGTAATGGGGTCGGTCGCTTGGCGCCATTCAACCATCGCACGTAACAAGGTTTCATGTGCGGCGATGCGGGCGAATGAGGGGTTCTCGGGATCGTTTTGGGAGGGTGCTGCCGATTGGGCCTTGGCAGATCCGTTGGTGCTTACCCTCGACATCCGCGCCATGGATTTTTGCCCAACCGAGCGACGGCGGCATACCTCCGATGTGGGTATGGGGAACTCTGACTCGGGAGGGGGAAGTTCCGCGGAACCAGCACTGCTACTGTATTCTCCGTGGGCGCTGATCTTCGTCCGCTTTGGCCAGCCGGATTCAACACCCGCAGTGAACTAGAGCAAAGACTGCACACAAAAAACACTGGCCAATACTTGAATTCCCCGAAGCCCTTCTCAGCGTCGGGGAACTGCTGATGAGCCAGCAGCTTCACATCCTCGACAGACATGCCGCTGGTTGCCGAGCGGAGGTTGTTTGTGTAAATGCCGGCAAATCGGCTGAGCTGTCTCTTCAACCGCTCCCACTATTTCCGGCATTGCTCCGAGTTGTGTGTCTTCCCCCATTGCGGTTTGAACTGGAGGTAGCTTTGGCTAATGCGCCACCACATCCGGTCGATGTGCTGGTTCGCCCCGACGTATGGATCCTCCACTACACTGATCCACGCCTTCGCCAGCGCGACGCACTCGTCCATGCTCCAGACGGTCCTCTTGCTCCTGCTGGATCCCTCCCCCACCTCACCTCCGTACACCGGGATGCCCCGTCCCTTGCCCTGTCCTCGCCCGGTCCTCCCTGCCCTCCCCGTCGGCGGTGGTGCGCTGGCGGGAGTATCCCAGACCGGAGAAAGCCCCAACTCCTCGAACGAGAACGTGTCGACGCCAGCGAACTGAGTCTCGAGAGGAGAACTCAGCGGGTTGTCCGTCGCTAGTAAATCCATAAATGGTCGATAGACGTTGTCGACCGGCGATTGGGGGACCCCCTGCCTACTCCCCCCGCAACGACAGGCGACCCCTGCATTTGGGGCATCATCCCCGTACTCGCCCCGGGCATCTGGGGCATCATCCCGTACCACGTCGGGTACATGTTGTAGTACTCGGGCATCATTCCCGGTGGCATTTGAGACTGGGGCATCATCCCCGGCATTTGAGGCATCGCAGCGGACATCGGCGTTCTCCCGCAGATGGGAAAATGGGGCGCCGGTGACTCGCTCGAGACGGGTGAATCGGTGTCGTGGTGCTCCATTGTTGATTTACAAGAAATGTATTTTTAGAGAGAGAGAAACTTGTTAATACAAGTGGTGCGAATGAAATGAAGTTCAATGAGATGTATATATAGGAACCGGAAAAAAAAATATTTAATGCATTAAACGGGTATTCTGCGCGGAATTCCGCGAGCGTCAACGCAATGGCGGACATCTGAACGGAATTCAGCAGAACGTCGCGGAACTGCGAATTCCTTCGCAGAATTCCATATCCGTGCCTGGGACGCGCAATGTCGGACGTCTGCCACGGAATTTTCGCACGCCGATGAGAATTCCGCGTGGACGTCCGCCATTGCGGATGCTCTTAGTTGTTTTACTTTCCACATATGAATCAAGACTCGAGCGCGTGGAACAGTTAAAATTTGAATTCTTTTGATCAGAGAAAATAAGACCGTTTCTCCATATTCTCTTCTCTCAATTTCTGCTCTGCTTTCATCTCTAACTCAAACCATACTCTCTTCTCTCTCTTTCTGCCCTGCTTTCACCACGCCATAACCAATCTACAAAATACAGTCATAACGAAAACGACCTATCTACTCTCGTCCTACTCTTCCCACATTCCCTTCCCATTCACAATATGTAAATAATTTTACGCAATTCAAACATCGTCTGTGCTCCCAATTTTTGGAAACCACATACAATGGTCGCCGGAAAAGTCAAAACGGCGATGGGACTGCAGAAATCGCCTGCTCGGACGAAAGCTAAGCCCGACGCCTCGCCAAAACCGCCGGGATCCGGCAAGCAGACAGGACCGAAAGGCTCCGGCAACGGCTTCTCCCGCACGTTCGGCGCCTACTTCCCGCGCTCCTCCGCGCAGGTCCAGCCGCGGCCGCCGGACGTCTCCGAACTCATCCGGTTGGTCGAGGATCTGCGCGAGAGCGAGTCACGCCTCAAGACAGAGCTCCTCGAGCACAAGCTGCTGAAGGAGTCCGTCGCGATCCTGCCGATGCTGGAGAGCGAGATTTCGAGCAAGGATTGTGAAATTGAGCGGTTTAGGAAGAAGATCGAGTGCCTGGAGGTGGAGAATGAGCTGCTGAGGAATGAGAACGAGTTTCTGCACATGGAATTGACCAACCAGAATCAGAAATACGAAGAGAAGATCAAATACATGCAGGCGGAATTGTGCGAGATTAAACGAGCGGTTGCCGAGCACGAGGAAACGACGCCGTCTTCTTCTTCGTCTTCTCCGCCGAAGCTCGCTGATGTCACCAATAATTACCACAAATCCAATTTCTCGGCCAAGGTTTTGCGAAAATGCGTCACGCAGAGTAACATTGCCTCGAATTTCTGCGATTCCGTTGCGAGCCTGAAGAAGGATGACCTTGGAGGTACGGGGGAGAACGCCGAGCGGCCTCGGAGTTCCCGCTTCGATTCCGAGGAGATTCCCGGAACTTCTGAAGCGATGATCGCGATTCGATCCCGCGCGCCGCGGGTTCCGAAGCCGCCGCCGCTGCCGTCGTCGTCTCAGTGTTCACCCGCCTCTCTTTCTGATTCAGCTGACCGCGCATTGGCGGAGATTTCCAATATTCCGCCACCGCCTCCGGCGAAATCCAAGGTGGCTGCGCCTCCTACTCCGCCACCACCTCCGAAGGGGGTTACTGCTATGCCTCCTCCTCCGCCACAGCCTCCGGCGAAATCCAAGGTGGCTGCGCCGCCTGCTCCTCCTCCACCACCTCCGAAGGGGGGTAAATCGAAGGCAGCGTTGGCGAAGGTCAGGAGAGTTCCGGAGGTTGTTGAGTTTTACCACTCGCTGATGC
>NW_024598648.1:0-105019 GCF_004379255.2 Salvia splendens
ATGAAATATGAATCATATTTTTGCATTTATAAAATGATGGTTGTATGACAAAACTCGTGCTTTTTGTGCTTTCTCATAGGAAGTTGTCGATCCATTCTAGTACATCATAAGGCTAATTTACATCTAAATATGTCCTATATGAAGATTTTATTGAATTCAATAACGAGCAAATATGGAACGCTATCTTGGTTCAATGTGAGTGTCATTTAATACAGGGATGATAAAATTATTAGTACTCCGTACTAATTTGATACTTATATCCCCACATCGATATTAGATGACTAAGTACCAAACATGAACTTTAGATTCAGCACAAATTTTAATGCATTATTGGTAAAGAGAGAGATAGAGAAATTTTTTTAAGTATTGTTAGTGGAGAATAGTCTCATCTCATTAGAGAGAAGATGGTTTCCAAAGTTAGAATGTTTATACTATTTGGGGACGGACGAAAAAAGAAATAGAGCATACTCTGTATAGACGAATGAAGTATATTTTAAGGATAAATTAATTTTTACTCTCTCAACACTATCGTCGTTGCACCTTAAATCCACCCTCTGGCCGCCGCTTATTTATCTCTAATTTTTTATTTTTTTAAAAAAATAAACTCTTATATGAATGAAGAAATTACAAATAGACTCCTATAAAAAGGAGAAAATTATAACTGATGTCAAGAGGGCTCGAACTCAGCACCTCATACAATAATACAATAATGTATAAGCTCCTTGCTGTTAGGACAGAGGCGCGGTGCACCTTAAATCCACCCTCCTGCCGCTCTCGGCCGCCATCGAGTCCACCAAATCACCCCAAATTCTTCATTCCTCCTAATGCCCTTCGGTCCACCTCACCCCTCCTCCCTTACATACCAAGCTCGTCACTCACAACCCTGACAACCCCGCCAAAACTTGCCGGAGTCCATGCAATTTTCGTCCTCTTCAACTCCCACACCGGCCAGCCCCTCGCCTCCATGGATTATCACCGTAAATTATAGAAATTTTCATTAACGAGATAATAAAGTTGGGAATATGAAATCATCCACAACCTATGAGACATTAATTAGTCATTATTATACTCCTACTCCCTGTTATGTGCTTTTACTATTTAGAAGCCTTGAACACTACATTTTCCAACTTTTAATAGTATTAAACATTTTTTATTAATTTTGTATTTATAACTTCAAATCACAATAATTTAGAAATAAAAAACTATTATGTTTTAGAAATTATGTACTCCAAGAGTACATAATTTATATTCCATAAAATAAAATTTATATAACTAAACACTAAAATAAAATAAACAAAAATTTGATTGTTATCATGTTATTATAAAAATAATCATTCGTCCTAATTAAACAAAAACTTGATTGTTATCAAGTAAATTGGATCATTTTTTAACTAAAATAAAATATGTAATCACTTTTATTTATTTATTTTCTATACTTTATTTTTTCATTTTATTTTCAATTACTTTATTTTAGATATTTTCATTCAAAAAAATACCCTAACTCAATTGGAATGAAGGGAATAGTATAGTGTCGGTAAGAGTGTCCACAATGGTTAGGCGCGGCTTCGCGGCGATCTCGGGGCGGTCCATAGTAGAGGAGATGTCCGCCCCCCGGGTGGACGAGGAGATGGGGGCGGTAGGCGGCGGACGGGCATTCGGCGAGTTTGGGGCAAGGACGCGGCAAACTCCGGGGCGGACGCGGCGAATAGGCGAGGCTGCTATAGTGCAGCGGTGTCCGGCGCGGCGGGGGTCGGCGAATTTTTTATTTTTTTTAATTCAATTAAATTAAAAAATGCAGATCAGATCTGAAGCCGCGAGGAAGAAGATACTCGCGAGGAAGAAGATCACTCCAATTTATGATTAATTTGGTCAATTGCATTGGGCTTATATGAATTGCATTGGGCTTTTTTAAATGGGTTTTGATTAATTTGATCAAGTCACTCCAATTAAAATGATTTGGTCTAACCCATTTAGTACTATTTAAAAAGCTAATAAACAAGATTGGTCTTTGGTTTTAATTTTTTTAATTAAATTATGTGTTTGAGTAATTTTCAGGTCCATAATTTTAATTCTAATTGACTTAAAATATACAAACAATTGATAAAAACATTTTAAAATGAAAATTGATTATAAAATTTGGGGGCTATTAGAAGTGTCCACCATAGTGGGCGGAAACAAAATTTTGGGGCTATGGACAAAAAAACTGGGGCTATAGACAAAAACTGGGGCAGGGCTATTGGGATGTCCGCCTTATTGTGGACACCCTGAGGTAACAGGGTATAGGCTATAGCAGGGCGGGGCCCACTTTGCTTGCACTTCACTTCATCCTTATCCATTTTTTAGATAACACATTACTTTTACTATCACCACGGCATCTCTCATGCACTCATATTTAAATCAATTTTCCTATAATATAGTGGAGTATTAAGGAATCCTTTATGCAACCAAAACTTTTAATAGGACTAAGAAGTTTTATGCAACCAAACCACACCCTCTATTTATATAGTACTAGCCACTAGGACATGCTATGAATGTTGGCACCTTTAGTAGGAGTACTAGTCACGTCGGCCTCAGCCACAGCGCAGCCTCAACAAGGTCTATATATACCAAGCCCTTCAACATCAAAGGTACTACTAGTACTAGTATAACAACATGTACATTGTAGTACTAGTATATTGAGTTTCGTTTGTGTGATTATATATGTGCTCTCATTTTTCATTCTTCTTTTAATTTTGGGATACAATGAGAGGAGATCAGATATTTTAGGAAGGACAACATGTGGCGGAGCGTCTTCCATCCCGGCGGCACCAACACCGTTTATGACTGGTGCGTCATTTTAATATTTCTGGCTCGCTCGATGATTGTATGTGGAGCATTATTTTTCACCTATAATTTTTTTTAAAGATACAATAAGTTCGAGTATAGGGTTTTGATTTTATGATGTGAAGTAATATTCCTGAATTAATCAAGCTGATTAAGATAATTAATCCCAGGCTTTACAGTGAGGAGACGAGGAGCAAGCACCACAAGAAAAAGAAAATGTGAGCAAGCACCACAAGAAAATGCCTGTAATTAGTGCATGTTTTGAGTGGTGAAAGAAAAGAACCACTATATAAGTACTAGTATTAGTTAATTATGTTGTGATGTACATCTGGATTTTCTAAATTTCTGTGTCACGTAATTGGTTTTAATTTTTCAAGATCACACGGTATATTTTATAACCATTACGTGTGTGTATTGATGTGGGATTTTACATAACATGTGAACCTAATTTTACGCAAACAAAGTTAAAAGTAGTTGTCAAATCAAGATTTAGAAGAAAAGGGTAACTGAGTTCAGGGACGGATGTCCCGGAGGACATCCCGACGGACTTTCCAAAAACACCTCCTGCCACGTCATAAGGACATCCCATTGTACAATGACGGACATCCCCAAGGACATCCCAACAGACATCCACAATAATAAAAATTCACAAATTCACCAAATTAAACAATTTACGAAATTAAAATTTTGACACTAATACAGACGGAGAAAGTGCAATGATAATTTCATTAAATAAAAAAAGTACATTTCAACAAAAAAAAGTCTAAACAAATTACATTCTAAATATCAACAACGACCCCTCCGCGTCCATAGCTCTTCAATTATATCGTTATGGAGTCGAATATGGGCTTGTCGTTTGCGCATGTCGACAAATGCACGGACTAGATCAGCCTCTTCATGGGGTATCCCCATACGTACATTGGCAGTGGCCACGCCGTGGCTTGGACTGGTAGCATCAACATCATCATTGGCTCAATCAGTGAGTGCTGGACCTTCATCTTCGACAATCATGTTGTGCATGATAATACATGCGTACATGATATCAGCGATGCTGTCAATATACCACAGTCGTGATGGACCCTTCACCACCGCCCATCGAGCCTGGAGCACACCAAATGTCCGCTCCACATCCTTGCGCACTGCCTCCTGACGACCCACAAAATAGATCTTCTTTTCTTCTGTTGCGCATCTGATCTTCTTCACAAAGACGGGTCGCATAGGGTATATCTCATCCGCCAAATAATAGCTCATATTGTGCTGGTTGCCGTTGGCGACGAAACTGACGGCCAGACCAACACCCATGCACTAGTCGTTGAAAAGAGCGATGACTGGAGGACATTGATGTCGTTGTTCGACCGGCTACTCCAAAATACGCATGTCAAATCCACAGCCGGTAGTCAGCTACCGCTTCAAGGATCATCGTGGGATTCTTGCCCTTGAAACCGGTAGTGTACACCCCTTTCCAGGCGGCGGGGCAGTTCTACCACTCCCAATGCATACAATCTATGCTGCCCAATATTCTCGGAAACCCGTGCTGACTCCCGTGCATATCCATCAGAGCGTGACAATCTTCGGGGATAAGCTTCCGAAGATACCTATCCCCGAATATCTCCCTAACGCCCTCACAAAAATACTTCAGACAATCGCGGGCAGTCGTCTCGCCGATGTGGAGGTACTCATCGAACATGTCGGTCGCACCTCCGTATGCCAGCTGCCTGATTGCGGCAGTGCACTTATGTATGGGCTTGTGGCCGAGTTTACCAACCACATCCTCCATCATCCTGAAATACTCGTATCGACGCTCTAAAGCTCACACGATACGCAGAAATAGCGAACGATGCATCATAAAACGTCACCGGAACATGTTCTCCCCAAACCGCAGCTCTGGAGCGAAGTAGTCCTCATACAACCGACGGTGTGCAGCGATGTGGTCCCGGGGTACTATAGTTCGACGATGGATGGGTCGAGGTACCGTCGGCTGCTGCAAGGTCGCTTGTATCGCGCGATTTATCTCCCTGGACGTAACGGCCCGCAACTGTTCTCTAATTCGCCGACGTACGTCATCAGAAATTCCACCACTGCCACCCGCACTACTACCACTACCACTACCACTACCACTACCACTAGCCATTCTGGATATATAAAAGAAACGTAGAGAGAGAAAAACTCGTTAAAACAAGTGGTGCGAATGAAATGAAGTTCAACGAGCCGTATATATAGAGTTTTTTTTATATAAAAAAAAAGAAAAATCGGGACGTCCACCGGGAACCCGCAATGGCGCACGTCACGACGGACGTCGTCGGAAAGTCGCAGATCTACGGTGTCCGCAGCGGACGTTCGCATCCGTCCCTCCCACGCCTAATGGCGGACGTCTCGCACGCCGGTCAGACGTCCGCGGGGACAGCCGCCATTAATGACTTTGGATTAGAGAAATCAAGTGATGGGCCATATAAGTAAATTCATAGTTACCTAAAATAAAAGTAAATGCGTAATATGGCTTGTGCAATTTCATCCTATCAGTGATAGTGTGCCTTAAAGGGATGAAGATTCTACACTCACATTTTAATAAATTATGGAGTACTGTGTTTTTGAATAAAATTATAGTTAGGCTATGGAATCAAACTTATCTCTTAATCCGTTATTAGTTTGGAGTCTAAGTTATATCGTCGTTCATTAGATACTTCTATCAAATATGCTATATACTCTCCATTATTTAATGCAAAAAAAAGTACTAGGAGTATTAAAATATGAGAGATGACAGAGAAAGCCTATTGACAGCAGACAAGAAGATAAGGTTAAACTCAATTTAATTGATCAAACCTTGAATTGTATGAATTCACGGAACATATATGACACCATACTATCGACGTGGCTTAAAACTCCGTATATTTTTATATATGGACAAATATAATTGAAATGAGGTTTAAAGTTAGGACTGACATTATTCCCCCAGTTCATGTTAATAAAACATGTCACTGCTTATAATTTGATGTTGGACTTTTCACTGCTTCTATGGATTCTTCAATTTTTCAAATTTTCAATTTTTAGAGTATGCGCAGCGGTGGACGGACGGCGTTCGTCCGTGCCGCTGACACGGACAAGCTCCACCGCCGCTGCGCTCGCGCCGCTGGCACGGCGCTGCGAAGAGCACGTCCGTGCCAGCGAGCAGGCGACGTGGCGGCACGCGATTAGGCAACGGCATAGCCGTTGCCTTTGAAATTTTTTATTAAAGATCGATTTTTAATTAAAAAAAATAAATAAAATTTTCACTTCCCAGAAAAAATATATCCGTTTATTACTGTTTTTTACAACTTTTTATTTATTTTTTCCCCAAAAATACACATTTTCATCAATAAATACCCCCATTTTCACACCCAAAAATTCACACCAAACTACACAATTCTCATCTTCATTCTCCCATATCCATTCTCAATCTTTCTTCCACTCCTACACCATAACAATGTCCTGCCACGGCGATAACCCCCGGGCTCCAGTTGGAACCTCGAATGGTTCGGTTCACCACCGTTTCCTAGTCCGGAAACGAAATACTCGGCCCCTCCTCAATTATGTAATTTTTAATTTTTAGGATTTTAATTATGTCTTTTGATTTTATTTGTAATATTTATTGTGGTTTTTTAATGAATTTTAAATTGAATTGTGCTCGTCCTTGCGGAAGAGCACAGCTGTGGGTGTTGTGCTCTTGCCAGAGAGCAGGCAGGAATAGTGGCGACGGGCCAACAACCGTGCTCGCTGGCAAGAGCACGGTTGTGGATGCTCTTAGAGTTCACGTTATATTAGTATAAGTAAGCTCGGACTGTAGACAGTCACTAAACAATAGGAGTACAATAATAAAATGGCACAATGTATAAAAACTCAATTAAACCTACAAAAGGTTTCATGACTCAATTAAGATTTAAAAAAATGTGATGTTCAACGAGTATGATTCTTATATTAGCAAGTGTGATGATGAATCGGAAAACTGAAATAAAAAACTACTCCCATTAATAAAGATTAGCTCTATTTATCCCAAGATCGATTTCCAACTTCAACAAATGCTGTGTTCAGGAATGTCACGAAAACTTCATTTCATAAGATTATTTATTAGAATTTCATTTCATAAGAACAATGATTATGCAAACATCAGCAGTTGATGATTGTATAACTTCATTACAAGCAAACATTACCAAATTTTTCTAAGGTGAAACTAAGTTTAGATGCGATGCAAACAAGTGAGGTTTCATTAGTGTTGTGAGAAGCTCGAAAAGAAAAAGGGATGCTTAGCATATAAAAAGATCATGCATAAATTTAACTTAATAAGTGTAAGGCAGACGTATGATTTATATGTGTGACTATTTCGCCACCATATCTACTCCCTAGCTAGTAGGAGTATCTAATTGCTTATATATGGTAACTCTTTACTTGTGAAACCCCTTGAGTTGAACAGCAATACACATACTATTATATTGAGAAAAAACTGCAGGAAACGTACTTCCTGTATTGTACTGGCACGAGACGACCAGTTTAAGTTATCATCAGTTTCCTTCGTTTTTCGCCTTTGGCCAGTATGCAAAAACTTGTATGTACATATAGAAGTTAAGAGTCATTAATAAACCATGTCAATCAGAATACTTATTAGTATCTTGGAATTAGAGGGTATTTTGGTAGATTCCATATGCTATTTGGATTGTATGTTGTATGCAGCCAGTATAACTATATATGGTCACTAAAACAAGATATCAAATTACAAATTTGCTCGTAATTGACTAAGCAACCATCTACTCAGAAACTTGCTTCCCACTTCCCAGGAACACCAAGGCGAAAAGCAAGAAAATAAGTAAAAAGGAGATGGAGAGAGATTTCATTGACCAATCTATTGGGGAGTTAGATATTTGTAAAGATTTCTGTATGAGACGAGGGGCGGGTCTTACCAATGGTGCTGTGTAAACCTGGCATTAATTTCCTCCAAGCTTTGCTGCTCATCCAACAAATGCAACTCATTCTGGATAGGATCTAAGACACCAGATTCTTTTGGGAGAATCTTTATTATTAGCATCTCAATTTCACTAGCTTCCAAGGATGTCTGCATAGCAACATACTGCAGGAGATGTGGTTTTGAAACTATTCAGAATCTTCATTATGGCCCAAATGGCTGAATGAAAGATAAAGAATGAGACATTGAGTCTGAACCTGGCATAAGTGTCTCACTGATGATGTGGGGCTGCAGCAGAGATAAGGTCGCTTCAAGCTGGGTATCTTCTCATGTAATGAGACAATCATGAGACAAATTTTCAACTGAAACTTTGTTAGGAATAAGTTGCAAGTCCCTATGATTAAGAATATACACCCCCACCCCCAAACAAAGAAAAACAAAGGTTAAAACTTATAGACTCAATTTCCAAGATATATGAGGAGAAACATGTAGTATTACCACTTCATCGCTTTCATGTAAAGATTTGAGACGATTAGTCAGCTTTGACAACCGGCTACCCCTAGTCACCCTACCATTTTTCCAATTCAGGCCACCATGTCGAGTATTACTGCGATTGCGACCTCTTCCCCAGGGAAGAAGTTCTTCTGTACTTGCTGTACTTGCTAGAGGTGTAGAAGATGCACAAAGTATTCCTCAGGTTGCTTTCTGAATCATCAGCATCATCTGCACTAGCCCCTGGTCATGGCTTTGAAGTCCGAGCTCCTCCCCATCTTTTGTATCTCTTTGCTTTGGGTTCAGAGTGCTCGTCAGTTGATGATGAGTCTTTACTCTCATCATGCCCATTAATACCTTCCTCTTCGTCAGATCCATGGCGTTCAGCAGCACGGTTTCTCCGATCTCTCAAATTTCGATAATTGCCCTGCGTCCTGACAAATGTTGAAGATGTAGTCCCAGAGCTTCAGCTTGACGGCGGAAAGTCTGTGCAATTGAAGCTTGGATCTGTTGTAAAACAGAAAGTTTAGGCTAGTTTCAATTTTGCACCAGGCAATTTCAAGAAAAAAATGCTTTGTAAGGCAACATCATGAGGCATCCTAATGATGCGGACAACCAAGATAGAAGGTTCATTCAGGCACTTTTCCAGTGATAACTTCATAAAAAAGACAAGCCACAAATTATTCCACATTGGACCTCACAGCCCAATGAGAGAATGATGTATCTTAAACCTAAATGAACTAAATTCCTTCATACATGCATGCTTGAAGTCTGACACTAAAACCTTCATCTGTTCACCTGCTTATTGCGAGCTCTCTCCTCTTCAGGGAAAGCCAATTCCTGTTGTGAATTGAATCAGTTGGTGAGAAAGCAAAAATGTAAATTTTAGAGTTTCCACAAGAAGAGTGGATAATTTTTTTTCCCATACCTCTTCCTCATACTCATTGATATCTGGATAAAGAGCTGCAATCAGGGCATCATAATTTGGATCATCTCTCAGAGAACGTCGACTAGCACAATGAGTCCGGCAAGCAGGACATTCATTGTTGCTGTAGAGAGATCAATGTTATAGAAAAACTGCAAGAACACTTCCCAGGTATCAAATGAAAAGAAGCACAAGAAAGTACCCAAGTCGCATGGATTTGTCAGGCCATCCACAATAGGAATAGCCCAGCAATAGCCCAGCCATAGCCCAGCCACTGCCACATCATCAGCACTAAAAATCCTCCTGCCACATCATCAAAACAAGCAATTAGCCCAGCAATAGCTCAGTCATAGCCCAGCCACATACTATCCACATCACTATTAACAAATATATACAAAATGAAATAATTAAAAATCACACAATATACGGAATTAAATTTACGACACAAAAACGAGAAAATTCACTAATATTAATAAAATATAAAAAGTACATTAATTAAAAAAAATTACATAATTAAAAAAAACTAATGGCTGTCAATCCTCCGTGCCCATAACTCTTCAATTAAATCCTTTTGGAGTCGAATATGAGCCGCCGTTTGGCGCATGTCGGCGTGTGCTTGTAAGAGGCCGGCTTCATCGTGAGGTACCCCACTCCGTACGTTGGGGGCGGCCACGCCGTGGCTTGGACCGGCTTCATTATCGTCGTTGACCCAATTGGTCAGTTCGCCACCTTCATCTTCGACAATCATGTTGTGCATGATAATACATGCGTACATGATATCAGCAATGCATTGGACATCCCACAAACGCGTTGGACCCTTAATTGCCGCCCATCGAGACTGGAGCACACCAAATGCGCGCTCCACGTCCTTGCGCGCCGACTCCTGCCGTGCCGCAAAGTAGGCCTTCTTCGCATCTCCTGGGCATCGGATCGTCTTCACAAAGACGGGCCACCTAGGGTATATCCCATCCGCCAAGTAGTAGCCCAAAATACGCGTGCCAAATCCAAAGCCGGTAATCAGCTACGGCCTCCAGGATCATCGTGGGATTCTTTCCCTTGTAGCCGGACGTGTAGAACCCCTTCCAGGCTGCGGGACAGTTCTTCCAGTCCCAATGCATACAATCTATGAAAATGAAATAATTAAGATAGAGAGAGTACTCGTTAAAACAAGTCGTGCGAATGAAAATGACGAACAAAGCGCGTATATATAGTGTTTCGAAAAAAAAAATTTATTTTTTCGCGCTAGGCGGTGCGCTGGGCGATCCGGGCGCTGCAATAGCGCCGAACGGACCGCCCAGCCGACCGCCCAGCGCCACATAAACGCCCAGCGCTGCGCGGTTTCTCTCTCCACTCAGCCGCTGGGCGGCTGCAATAGACCGCCCAGCGAACCGCCCAGCGCCGGCGCTCGGCTGGGCGGTCGCTGGGCGCCTATTGTGGATGGTCTCAATGCACTCTCTGCAAAAGCGGTGCAAGCATTCCATGACTGTTCTTGTCTTCCTAATGATGCCTATCAATAAAATGTTTTAAACATCCACGGGACAAGTTGTACACAATAGATCTTAGATTATCTCTACTAAGCTCTCTAGTAACGAAAAAGAAGCATTATGCACGGTAATTAATGATCAATAAGGAGCTGAAAATCTTCATGGTAGTTCTCAACCATTTCCAGTATTCCTGAAGCTTTATCAGATAGTTTGCATAAAAATAACTGTTAGAGATGAGTAGTTCTATTGGATATCTTACGGAAACAAGAAAAAATTGAAGTCTCATCAAAACTTAACAAAAAGGAGTATAAGGTCAAGTTCCAGCATAACGCAGCTCATGAGATACTCCCAAAATTTACAGCCAACTAAAATACCATCAAATCAATATGTAGCAACAAACTATGCATGGTATTGGTACTTTCCTTTGAATCTTTGCATTCTCTCTTTGTTTTGGATTTATTAGCATACTCTTCTTTACTTTACCATTAATGCAGCATACTTTACATCTACAATGACATAAGTGACACTGACACAAACCTTCGTAATTATAATTACGTGCAACTGGGAGATTTTTTTTGCAAGAACTGACCTGGTTGAGTGAAAAAGCAAAAGCATGCATAACTAGCTGTGATGATGTGCATCGAGAAGTGTATGTGCACATTAGTCACATAATAAAGGAAACTTTTAGACAACAGAAATTTTTGATCTCACGGAAGGAGAAGAGTTCAGTGCCACTAAACTGAGCGCATACGGCATAACTTCTAGAAAAATATTCCAAATAATCATATGTTGCTGCCATAATTGCCTATGGGCACTCTAACATAGCTACATATCTGAAGGACCAAATTTAACTCGAAGCACTAACTAACTTTGATCATTTCAGGCATCACAACTGAACCTCAACAAAGCAGAGAAAACAGATGTTTACTTAATTCCGAAACACTAAGATTAAAATACATACCTAAACATATTGGGCACTGGACTTCTTTCCGCACTTCAGCCAGTTTCAGGACAATAAATCTGAGGTTCAACAACATAACATATTGGGAGATTCTTTATCAATGGAGTAATATATAACGTACAAACTGTATCTTTGCACCAAGACTACGTGCAATCTAAAATAAGAATTGTAGTCATGACATGGCCATTCAGAAAATCAACTGTTACTATGCCATATTCAAATCTAACAGCAAAATCACAAAAGCCACATAAGGTTGGGAACCCAAAACACAAAATCCATTACAGCAAAGGAAAAACACTAATAATTTTAACACAATTTCCATAAACATAAGTACTAACATGAATTTAGAAAGCTATAGACCATATCAATCTCCAGTAAATTAACTTAAATGTACAGAGATCATAGAGAACACCGAAGCAAAATTACCATTTCCAATTAAAACACCCTCGGAACTCAACCACACCACAAATATCCCAAGTCGCATCACCTCCAAGCAGATCATGCATGATTTCACGTGCCATATTCAATCACTCAAAAGAAAAATCACATCGCAGTAGCTAAACTAAATAAAAAATCAAGGATAAAAAAACATCTAAAATATTGAAAAGGAAGAACCTAAAAGAAAAATCCCAGAGATCCTCTTCAAAAAGACCTAATTCAGGACATTCTACCACAATCCTAAGCAGCCAGTCAGCCAGATCTCAAGCTACAACCACACATCTAACACAACAAACATATCTCACATCCCCACGAAAAACCGTAATGTCAAACAAACATGTAAGCCTTAGTGTTCATGCGTGATTGTTCGCGCACATGTATAAAAGAGACACAGATGCATTACTCTTCTTTCTCTCCGCTGCTGGCGGAATCTGAGAACCGAACACAAAAAAAAATCGAAATAAGCTAACCAAACAACAAACGGCAAGGAAATCGGAAACAGAAAATACAGAATAAAACTCGAATATAATGCATGTTCTTTACGTGAACACACAGCACGATCAAGAGTGCACCTGAGGCGTCTTCGTTTAGTTCGCGGATGTGATTCTCGCTGCCTTGCTGCGAATCGTAATCATTCTCTGCATCGGGCGGCGGCGGAGGAGTGCTAATGTCGCGCGGCTGTTTCTGCGCAGGCATTAGGTCGCAGAGATAACGGCGGTGGAGACGAATTCAATGAAGAGAGGGACGAAAATTTGAGTCTTCTTTGTAGAAATAGAATACATCAGTTTTTTTATATGAGCTGCATACCGTTTTACTTTTACCTGTGAGAATTGGGGTTCTTCGCCTCCGGTTCGATTCTGTCCTGTTTCTACAATTTTACTAAATGTTCCAGCCCATTCTCACATGATTTGTCTAAGACAAAAAAATTATAATCAGATTTATACAACTTTCATCCAAGATTATATTGATTTGGTCACAAAAATTAGTTTATTTAATTATTGGTAATCTGCCATATTTTTCTTTTTTCTTATTAAATTTTTTATGATATACGCAGTACTATTAGACTAATAGTATTAGTCATTGACAAAGCAAGAATTTTGAGAATTAAGAAGTCCAAGTTTCTATAAGTTTGTGAGCGGTTGGTTCAAGCAGCTAAAAATTCAATGATGTCAAAAGAATGAACAATATTGAAAAACGACAGTAACAACGTCAAAGATTTTATTAATAACACTCTTATTCAACAAGTATTTTAGTGTCAAATTGAGTACTACATATAACATCTTTATTTTTTCCACACATTTACTGTTACCTTTAATTAGAGAATTTCACTATAAAATTCAATGAAAGAAAAATTATAAATTGGATCAATATAAACAACGAGTAATATTAGAAAGTTAGGAGCAGTGTTGTTAAAATCACGCCCCGAGAGCGCTTGGGTCGCGGGTCGCAAGGGTCGAGACCGACGTCGCCCCATTGTGGGTGGGTGGGTCGAGATTCAGGGGTCGCCGTCGGGGCGGCTGAGGCGGCTGGGTCGAGCGGCTGGGGCGAGCGGCTGGGTCGAGCGGCTGGAAGAAGAAGATCCTCGGCCATGGCTGCTCAGAAATGGGTCTGTGACTCTGTGAGAATGAAGAGAGAAGAAGGGATGGGAATGAAGAGAAGAAGGGGGGTTTACCGAGACAAGAAATTTTAAAAGTAAAGTAGGCTGAAGCTATAGCTAGGGCTTCTAGGACCTATAAAAGTTAATAATCATTTTCTTCCACCTTCATTTTTTAATATTAGTATTAATATTGGTTGTCAAGATTCTCTATTCTTTAAATATGATTAGTTCCTATTTAAATAAAAAAATACCTTTAATTACCAATCAAAATTACATTCAAATCTAATTAAATATATTGTGATGTTCTAATTAAATTAAATATATGTTCATTTTTATTTAACTATATAACTAATTTCTTAGAGAATTGCAGCTGCGCTTTATCTATTTGTTTAATTTAAAATTGCATTTTATAAATTACTATATTAATTTGAGAATTATAATTAAATTTATTAATTTTGCATCTAAATAGTTATAAATTTAGGTTTTAATTTGTAATTTATGATTTTTTGAATATGAGTGGAGATTTATTGATTTTCATTATTTATTATTATTATTATTGTTATTATTATTATTATTATTATTATTATTGTTATCTAAAGTCTCTAAAAGATATTAATTTAAGACAATTGTTTCAATTATTTATTGTGTTATGACTTATGAATTGTTTTGATATTTTGATCATTTCTATTTTCCATTTTATTTATATTCACATGAATTGCATCTACATTTATATTATTTGATATATTATAAACATTAGAGCAATATATTTATTTTATTTAATATTAAAAGGCAAAAAAATTAACCTAGCTTTGTGGGTCTCTCGACCCCGTCGACTCGTCGACCCGCGACCCGAATTTTCACCTCATCGACCCGATGCGCCCCGCGACCCTAACAACACTGGTTAGGAGTAGTAAAATTAGCAAATTTTTGCAAGAAAAATTTTAAAAGTTTTAATCGCAAAGAGTGTGAAGCTGAAAATAAAAGGTTATAAGCATGTAAATTGAAAAAAGGATAAATGATCGGAAAAATTATAAACTATTCCCGCAAGTTTGATATTTCCCACAATCTTTAAAATTGGTCGGCTAAATCACTAACTTTAATAATTATGTGAACTTAAATAAAATTAAAGAGGTCAAGATGTGCATGTCGCCACTACACCTCAACTAATTCAATAAAATATACTACTCCATATGTTTCCCTGCAACTAATATCGCTACGTATAAGCACCAAGAACATGGTCAAACCCACATAGGCTAGATACCTACTCAAAATCAATAATATGGCACAAATTTAATGTTACCCATCTCACCTTACGTACATTTTAACTTCACTTTTGTTCTTCACTAAACTATCTAAGCGAAAAACTAATCTTAAACTAACCAGCACAAATATGGAAAGCAATCTACTGTAAATCTCGACAGTTACCATCAATATAAAGCAATCATAAATCAAACATGGATTGAAATATCTAAACCCAGAATATTTAAGCATTAAAACAAACCAACTAAATTGAAGGGAATGTTCGATGAAGAACACTCTAACACCAAATATCTTATCTAGCTAGGAGTGTAAAAGATATCATATAGATCTAGACGTCCATAAAACAAGCAATAAACGAATAAAAATAAATCTTGGTATAAATTTCTTTCAATAAGCAAAATCCACAATGAATGCTAGTAAAATAAAAGAAGAGAGAAGAAAGTGATCCATATCGTAAAAGAAAAAACTGACAGTAATAAGCAGCAGCTCCTGCTCTAGAATCATCATCTATATTATGTCTTATACATTATGATATTACTCATCATCTGTATCAATATTTTCATTATCGGAAAATACGATATCTTCATCCCAAGGGTATCCATCAACATCATCGATGTCTTATACATTATGTCTTATACATTATGATATTAATTCCTAGTCGATAAGGTAGGCATGTTATATAAACTCTTAACTAATTAGCATTCAAACACATAATTTATCATACTTAAAATAGAATTAATCATCAGTCGAAGACATTGAATCATAATGTAACATCAAAGCCACAAAATCACCTCACTTCACAGCAAATTGGGTCGGTGAAGCCGACAAGGCTTCACCCCAAGCCTAACCACCTTCTACACCCTAAAGCGTGCTTCTATAAACAATTTACTCAGTACCATTACCACTATTTGGGTCATGGTACAGAAAAGCATAAAGGAAAAAGATAAAGATGCTAACCTTTGTGATTAACTCTTCTCTCAACCTGGTGCTGTTCTAAAATGTCCCACAATGACTTAGTAAAGGCCTGTTAAATCAAAAAAACCACACACACATATATTAACCAAATACTGAATTTCTAATTTTAGCCTACAAACAATAAAAATAATAACCAGAGTTATAACATTACCAATTAGACAAACTATGAAAGTCTAGAAGTGTCCGACTCTGAATTAATGTCCAATCAATTAAAATGAATTCGTCATTGTGTTGTATAAAATCGTGATCATGGATTATGAATGAATTTGTTATGGAGCATACTTACATTTCTGAATGAGACAAAGAAACTATTTCAAATATTAAATTATTCAAAGTGATATACATTAGTTAAAAGTTATTACCTACTTAGAAGATTGCAGCGGCAGATTGCAATACTACAGCAATTTTTTGAACTCAACTCCCTCATAATATACTCAAGTTCTAATACCTAATCTACTCTTCGGATGGCTTTCTAAATATTACCAAAAACTTCATTCTAGTTAATCAAAAATTGAAATCAGTAACAAACAATAATCCTAATTAAGCAAAAGAGCCAAATAAACATAAATTCCCCATTAGAGTTGATCGAACATAAACTATAACCCTTTTGCCAAGCAATCCAGAATTGGTGCTTCTCTTTGGCCTTATTCAAAATATGAGAGAACACCACACCCACAAGCAAGTAATTGAGCATGCAAAATTTAGATGAGCACTGCGGGATCGAGAGCGATAGAGAGAGGGAGAGAGAAAACCGTGAGAAGAGAAGCAGGGATGGGCAGAAGGCGGCGGCGGCGTCGAGGAGGCAGCGGGAAGTCGAAGCGCCGTGGGAGGAAGGTTTGAGTCGTGCGTCGTGGTGTGTGAGCTGAGTGAATTATATTAGTATTAATTAATAATCTAATTGAGTTCCACTAAAACAATTTATTTGTATCCATCTTATATCACGTTGACCATATCAATAAAAGATTAAAAAAAAGTAATTTTATTTGCAGCTTAAACAAAAACATCCAATAATTAAATGAGATAAAACTAATTAAAACATTATTTTAACTACAAATTGTATATTTATCTTGGATTTCATATGAAAGTTTGTTATAAATTTCCTATGTCACTTCTTTTTATTGCAATTCAATTAACAAAACTAATTCAAAATAATTCAATTAAATTTAAATTTTAGGGATATTACATACATATACACTTTATGGACAGTTATCTTTATTCAGATAACGATAAACGTACATAAAGCATACATAAATAAACGTATTTTTTTCAACATTATACATTGAAAATTAATTTATAAATATGAATTAACATAAAATAAATTATATGCTAATCATTACATAATATTACTTCCGTCCTCAAAGAATATGCACTTTGGGTTCATCACAGGGTTTAATGTAAAATTGATAAAGTAAGAGAGATGTAGAGAGAAAAAGTAATTAAAGTATTGTTAGTAGAGAATAGGTCTCACCTCATTAGAGAGAAAAGACTTTCCAAAATTATAAAGTGCATATTCTTGAAGAACGGAGGGGGTATATTATTATAGTTTAAGAAAATATTAAATTTTAACTTAAATATATACAAATTTAAGAAAAATATATTGTTTTATTTGAAAAATTATACTCCCTCCGTTCTATGATAGTTGAGTCATCTTTCTAATATTCTACCATAGTATTAGAGTCATTTCCCTCTTTAGCAAATAGCAACATCTTTTCCCTCTCCTACTCAATTCAATCTCTTACTTTATTAATATTATCTCTACTTTTCTCTGTACTTTAATATCTCTTCATTTAATATACTTTAATATCTCTTTCTTAATAATCGTGACAAAAAGAAACGCCTCTACTACCTCGAAATGGAGGGAATATATTTATTTTGGATCAAACTCGAAAACTTGTGATAATTTGTTATAAATTTCCTATGTCAATTCTTTTGTATTACTATTAACTAATAACAAAAGTAATTTGTATATAATTCAATTAAATTTAAAATTTAGGGGTATTATGTACGTTTATAGTTTATGTACATTCATCTTTATTTGGATAACGATAAACTTACATAAATTGTACGTACATAATCTAACTTTTTCAACATTCTCCATTGAAAAAAATATTATTTTAATTAAAAATTATATATTTTTTTTGGATCAAACTCGAAATCATGTAAAATTTTGTTATAAATTTCCGATGTTACTTCTTTTGTATTGCTATTAACTAATAACAAAACAAATTCATAAATAATTCAATTAAATTTAAAATTTAGGAGTATTATGCGCGTGTATAGTTTATGTACACTTATCTTTATTCTTAAAGTATTTTCCATTACAATTGTTTTTTTTCAAAACCCTAGCAACGGAATAGTAGCGAACATTCCCTGCTATTAACTACTGACGGGCAGAAATCCGTTGCTAAATATATTTAATTTCATAATTTTTGTTTTTTTGAATAAAAAAAATAATAATAGCAGCGGATATGTCTGCTACTATTTTCTAGCGGATGCGAATCCGTCGCTATATCTATTAAATTTTGTAATTTAGATTTTTATTAATAAAGAAATAAATATTAGTAGCGGATGTGTCTCCCACTAATTTCTAGTGGACACTTATCCGTCACTAAATCCGTCACTAAATATGGCGCACTATTATGCCGCCAAATTTTATTGAATATCCGTTACTAAATCCCTTACTAACGACTGCAACGGATATTCCGTTACAAAATCCGCTACTAATAGTGTCAGATGAATATCCGTTGCTAAATCGCGTGTTTTTGTAGTGAGTCGAGGAGCTCGTAACCAAATATTTGATCCATAAATCTCTCTTCGTGTGCGTCATACCCGTGATTTTAGACATATTTTGTGAAAATTGCATACGAAAAAAAATGAGATTCAAATATATGCATATAATTAAAAAAAATTGCATAATTTAACAAAGTTATAACCATATATAAATATAGAAAAATGATAAGCTACATACCTTATGTGAGCACTTTATATGAGCATTGTAATCGTTTGATGGATGTATAGCTTTGTTTGTTTTGTTTTATATATTTAGTTTGATTGTAATACATTAAAAAATGTCATCGATATTTTTTATTTTACAAAATTCATAAAAATCAAAGCTCGGTTTGTTCATTTATTTGAAAGTTATAAAGAAACGAACAAATTGATCATTGATTTTTATGAATTTTATAAAATCAAAGATGTTAATGCATTTTGTTATATTTATATAACAAAACAAACAACATTAAATGTGTATTAAACAATGATGGTGTTCATATAAGGTACGTAGCGCATATCATATCCATACAAATATATTTATAAAATCAAACGATATTCTACATGTGATAAACCATCATTCTACACTAATACAACAACATTCTTCTGTATAAGTCGTATTGATCTTGTGGAATGCATAATTTGGATGGATGGATGATGATGATAATTGATACGATTACAGAATAAGCTTAACTACTGGAGTATTTAATTTTCGGTGGATTAATTAGTTCGAGATAATTAGCCTAATCCAAGGACATTGCATTAGAGATATAGCTTTAGCTTGACAATTTAGGACATAAAATAATTATCTAGCTTGAAATTTTGCACACAAATTAATCAATCTTGCATTATTCTGCTGGTATTAATTAACTAGACTTTTCTAACATCACAACCCTATAATCTTAATTAAGGCGCGCGGTGATAATATTCAAGACGTAGTTTTTAGGTTTGTTTTTTAGAATCTTATTTCAGCATTTTTGTGCAGCCATATATTACTAATGAGAGGATAGACGTAGGAGCATACTTTTTGTCTCATGGAAAACTCAATTAAATTAAATGGAAAAGGCAATTAAATTAAATTTGTTCTAATTAATGAATAGAAGTTTGTATATTGTTCAAGATGATAATGAAAAATTAATGACATTTCTTTTTCATGGGTAATTAGTCACTTTGTGTGAAGTTGATTTTTAAATCTAATTAAAATGTACATATTGGTCCCTGTTTATTACTTTGAAACATCAAATTATATTAGTAAATAATCAATAGCAAATCAATGTCGTCGAGATGAATAGGCCTATTATATACTCCCCCTTCGTCCCTGAAATTTTCACATCTTTCCATTTCCGTACATCTCACAAAATTTGTCACATTTCACTTTTTACCATTTTTTGTAGTGGACCCCACATTCCACTAACTTATTATCCTATCAACTTTTTCAAACCATTTTCATTACATTTATTAAAACTCGTTCCCGGTCAAACTGTGACAAAATTTGGGGAGATAGAGGTAGTATGATTAAGATGATATGTGTGTGTACTTGATAACAAGATGATATTGTGAATAATAACTTTAAAATGTGTGTGTACTTGATAACAAGATGATATTGTGAAAATTAATTCAAAATGTTAAAACTTATTTGAAAACAAAATTTGATCGACTAGTAGATTTATTAGAACAAATGAGACGTCGGAGTACATTAATTTAGATATTTTTCAATATGAATACTAAATAAAGCAAGTATTTAAGAAGACCAACAATTTTTCAAATCTGCACATCACTATACATAATCAGTTAAACATATTGATCATGTATTTTTTTTCACAAGAACACAAATAAATTTGTATACAAAATCGAAAAAAACTAAACATTCCATGTACTTTTCTTGTGATTATTGAAAAAATAAATAAAATCATTCAGAAGAATCAAACACCGGATTGATTACAGTCGGACCATTGATTTGCACCAAACGAAGAACCCACTCGATCTCCGCCGCCGCCGCCGCTGCTCCACATTCCGGCTGCTGACGCAGCCGAAGAGCTGGTGGCGCCGACGTTGTTCACGCTTGGCGTCCAAGAACTAAAACTCCCCGGCTGAATTAAGTTTTGCTGCGGCGGATAAAAACGCGCCAGCGGCGGAGAGCGTAGACGCGCCGCCGCAGCAGCCGGAGAATTCAACATCCCTTGCAAAAGAGCCATATTCGAACCGAAACGACTTCCTCCGCCCATAGCCGCCGTTCCTTGATTGATTCCAACGGACTGCATTGCAGCCAAGGAAGATAAAAACGAGCCGCCGCCGTAGAAGCCGCCGACCAACGGCTGCGGCGCCACCGGCCGCGTGACGACAGCTGTCGGATTCGGTGCGGCCGGTGGCGGCACGCCTCGAGGCCTCGGAATCAAACCGGTTGAAGGGAGAGGCGGAGGAGAAGAGGGGGATGAAATCCTGGGGCGCTTGCTTTTCCGGTAGCCGCCGCCGATGGGGACGTTCCTTAGGGTTCCGCCGTGAGTCCAATACCTCCGGCAAGATTTGCAATAGTATCTTGGTTGAGAGAGGCTATAGTTGTTGTAGTAACAAAACTTGGTGTTGGTGGAGTCGCACCGCGGGCACCTCGGAGAGGGCTCGAGGGCGTGGGTGGCCGCCTCTGGAAGCTGAACCCGTTGCTCGGGATCTTGTTGATGAATGAGACCCTCTTCATTTCCTGCTCCATCCATGTTTTTTTAGCTTAGAGTTTTTTGTTTTTTTTTGAAAAATAGGGTTGTTTTTGTGGTGTGTGATTATGATTGAAGGGTAAATATGTAGTGTGTTGTTGAATGTATTGGAGTGTACAAGGTTTAAATTGTTTGTGGGTTGATTCACCTTTTTAGTATTATTTCAACGATTGGGATATGATTGTAATCCACAGTATGTAGGGATTATGACAATTAGAAATAAGAGGAAAACAGATATTATGGCATTAAATATGCATAATATATAGGGGTGTTATTTCATTTTTGTAATACTCAACATAAACAATGGCGGTAATTGTAATAATCTGTTGCAATCCCCATGTGAAATTTAATGTTTTCTTGCAATTCTAATATCAAGATCTCTGCAGATTTTGTGTGGTAAAAGAAGATTAAAGGAATGAGGAATTAATAAGATAGAGAAAGGTGAGGGAGGAAGATACATAAGAGAAAAGGGCTAGTTGCCCTTAATTATATTAATTAGCTTTTTATTAATGCTTATAACTTAATAAGAAATGGTATGTAATGCAAGGCAATAATAATAAGTTGATTTTAGGGATAGCAAAATGTGATTTATTGTGGTTAATGAAACATGACATTCCAACAGGGAAAAAAAGTGAATCTATGTGACCATATTAAGGCCAGTCACAGAAGAATGTGATAATAAATACGGATCGAGTACTATAATTACTAAAATAATACTAATAAGATTAAAGTTAGTTGTACGGCTTTACTGTTTTTACTACTAAACTCTTCTCATTAAAATCTTTTATTTTCATGCTTTCTATTCAGATTAATATCTTCAAATAATATTAAAATTGGTCACAATGTTTTAGGATATGTTTTTATTGATTTTAATTTAGTTTTACTTTTTTAGTGTAATTTAAGTTTAAGATTAATTATTTAGTTCTCCTTTTTTTCTTCAATATATCGTATTATAAACGAAATTAATACTAGTATTTTGTAAAACTAAGTTTTGATACCCTAATATTAGTCGAAACCATTGAGAATGATGTTAATCTAATAACATTATTAATAATATATTTACTACTATTATTAATGTATTGTTGGAAAATTATACTATTGTTTATAAAATATCATATAATAGCATCATATCCTATTTTAATATTACCACTTATTTTTAAATATATATCGTAGTATTTTTCATATCTTAATATAGAAATGATTACTTTCTATATTGAAAGATTTAATTCATTTTATGGTATTTTGGGGATTCAACTGATATAAATTACCTAAAGTAAAAATTTGTAAAATTTAATTAATCTTAAATTTGATTGTATAATTGGATATTTCAATTAATTTTTTATTTAATTAAAAAAATACTAGGTGATTTTGCAATTGGTTTATTTTTATTTCAATTTATCTTTGAGAATTTCAATTTGTTTTAGAACTAATTGAAAAATAAATATTTCAGTTATCTTATATACTCACTTGAATATACAATTAATTTTTGATATAATTGAATGATTAGACATTTTTATGGAGTAATGTTTTAGATATCTCGATTGACCTTTGATTCAACTAAAAATAAGGTATTTTGGTTGATTTTAGTTTGATATGCAATTTCATTGAAAAGATGAGAATATCTGAATAAAATATAATACTCAATTGAATA
The DNA here is from genome assembly GCF_004379255.2 of Salvia splendens. Taxonomy (NCBI): domain Eukaryota; kingdom Viridiplantae; phylum Streptophyta; class Magnoliopsida; order Lamiales; family Lamiaceae; genus Salvia; species Salvia splendens. The sequence goes on from NW_024598648.1 coordinate 23,011, forward strand.
AATGGACGTTTCAACTTATTTTAATTGAAAAAAAAATGTGGATTTCAATTATTTATAGATTCAATATATTGTTTGATTTAATTGAACTAATGAGGATTCAAACTATTTTTTAATTATGAACAACTTAAGAGAGGCAGTGTAGTAACTTAGTTTTACGAATTAATTATAGAGAATATCAACTAAATCCACTTCATCTAATTGAAGAGAGATGAAGAGAAAAAGTAATTGAAATAATAGTGTTAGTGGGTTATAGGGTACACTTCCTAAAATAGAAAGTTTAGAAGGTTTCTATTTTTAAAGGAATGGACCAAAATGGAAATAGTTTTTATTTTTAAGAGACGGAGGTAGTATAAGATTTCAAAAAATAGAACAGATTGAAAAAATGCATTGGAAGATAAGTAAATGTATTTGGAGAGAATTGAAAAGGAAAAAAAAAGTGTGTGCGCAGCAGAAGAGAATAAAAAGATAACAAAAATAAGCATAAGAAGATAGACTAAAAATAAAAGCTGCCTTGCATGAAACTTGGTGGAAATGAGAAGACTGTCACTAGACTACCAATATATAATGGTGGAGTTACGAATTAAACTTAGGAGGAGCAAAATTATATGCAAGCAAGTAATTTCATAATATGAGAAGGGATATTTAAGTAGAAGTTCAGATAAATGTCCAAATTTAGAGAAAAACTAGTACAGATGCAATTTTTGGAGTGAGCATTTGCCCCACCTAAGAGCCACCGTGTTTTCGCCCTTGCCAATGTAGATAGATTAGATGAAATAATTATGTGCATTTGGTGAGTGATATGCAAGTGTGTACGTGGCTGCTAAAGTCCATCGCTCTCGAACGTGTGTTGCCACCCGTCGCTCGACTTTGACCACACGTGTTGCATGGCTTTCTCCATGGTGTTTTTGCGTTGGTGTAATGGTCTTGTTAGCGTTTGAGCACTAAAAGAGTTTGCTAGCTGGAATAGTTTTTGTACTTGGTTTTGTCGCCTTGTGAACTTTTGCTCACTGCTGGTTTGAGCATTTTTTTTTTAATTTTAAAAACATCCGTCTGAGAATGGCTCGATTAGCATTGATGGACAACTATCAAGTAATAATGCTTGTTAGCTCATGTAATTTTTTATTGTAGCAACTTACTTTGTAGATAAAAAATAATTTGAGTTTAGATCAACCACAACTATTAAATTGCCAAAGTCATTCGCATTCCTTAACCATTAGAAAACTACTTCCCAGAATTTTTCCCTGCGATGCCGTTATTGATCCCAAACTCAGCTGCATCATGTAATTTTTGGCGATAATATCTTCCTCCCATCTTCATAAAAATGTCAAAAAATGGAAATTTGACCTCACAAAGTGTAATGCCTATCTATAAATAATTTTTGTAAAGGGTAATGCCTATCTATCTATAATAAAAAAAGTGAAATCTCAATCATCCAAACATTATTTACAAAGGGTAATGCCTATCTATAATAACTGTTGTAAAAAAGTGCAATCTCAATCATCCAAACATTATTTACAAACTTCACTCTAGATTCCAGAATAAAAAGGAAACAAGAAAAAGAGCAAAAAATCTGACGTTCTACAAGTGAATAACCTCATAAAATCTGTTTCAACAAATTCTTACAGAGGAAAATTCGATTGAGGAAAAGGAGTGTAACTTAAGTATTATGAAATTCCTCTATTTCCAAAATTTTTCAAAAAAAAAACAATCCAAATTAAACCTTATTATAATGTTTGAAACTAACAACAATAACATTGATATGAGAAAACTCGTATTGGAGAATAATGGCGAGAAATCGCCGGATAAAAGAGGTCCGTTCGCAGAAGGAATTCCGTCGAGCAACCGATAAACAAAGACTGAGAAAAGTAAATTGCAGAAAAGTAAAATATGATAAAAGATAATTGTATTCTTCAATGATTAATTCAAAAGATAACAAAGACTCCTATTTATAATACTCCCTAATAACCTAACTTAGTGATCAAGAAATAGGAAAGATACGCTACATCAATAATATATGAAATAATAGATATATGGGGATATTCCTAGTGATATACTCGTATCAACTCCCACACGGTTAAAATTCACCTTGCCCTCAAGGTGGAACCACGACATACCAAATAATGTATCCCTCCTGGGTCAAATACACAAATTTGGCTTTGCCCCATCTTTTTCAATATTTCCATCGTATGAAAGAATGTACTCTCCTTCATAACCAATTCTCCAGTTTACTCGAAGCTCAACCAACTTTTTTACAAACAAAGCACTCTCATCAACAAATATTTCAACAAAACTTGTTTCCGTTGAACTAACAAGTTCCATAGAGATGCTATTAATTTGATTCATAACCTCTAAAAATTGGCTCTTTATATCATTTCTGTTTTCTCTCTCATCTTCCAGTTGGGGCATAATTGTCTCAAGCTCTTGCTTCAGGCTCCCAGAAACTTTTGTTCACTTTCACCGTCTTCATGTTAGATGGTCGCTGATTCATTCTTGCAACATCACCATCATTTCAATTTGCCTCATCATTAAAACTTAAATCATCAAAATTGTGAAATTTCTCCTTAGCTATTCTCTTTCCGAGAGAAGAATTCACACTCTCTGATGTCTCCATTTTTATTGAACAGGGGAGAACAACAAGTACAACGTGAGGGACCAATGATGGACTGGTATCGGAGTCGCCCTAGTGAGAGATCAAAGCTGGTGGGAGTGGGTCATCGTCTAACAATTCGCCCACATCTCCCCTGATACCAGGGTTGCACGGAGGAGCTGGCTGGGGAAGATTCAAGGACGTGACAGCAGTTGCAGCGGGCAGCGGGGCGGTTGTGCGACAATGGCTCGTCGCGGCGTGTGGATCGCCCACGCAGCGTTCATTTGCATCAATCCAAGACTCCAATTTTCTGACAATTGCAGTCAGGTGCTCGAGTTGTTAAACCAAGGCTACCTCCGGTAGGTTCGGTTCCAAAGTCAGCATCACCAAATCACATGGCATGTTGAGGGGCTCCATATGGCCGACACTATTGTAAGGCGGTTGGTATGGAGGCGATGGTGGCTGGAGGGGCTGGTAAGGAGACTGTGCAGCGGTGTATAGCAGAAGTCCGTCTGGTGGGTCAGGTTCGAGTCGCGGGTAGGACACCGAAGAGGGCCTTATCACACTAAAGGGAGGCGCTGGAATCAGGCGCGCTGAGTCTGGATAGGAGTATCCAAATTGCACGTTCTGGCTCTGGGGGTACCAACACGATGTGGGGCTCGACATGGGCAGTGGCTAGGCATGCACAAGGGTCATGAACCACCGGTTCCGGTTCAAAAAATCGGCGGTTCAAAACCGCCGGTTTTCGGGCCGGTTAGGCGGTTCGGCAATTTTTTTTTTGCATTTTTCAATTAAATTACGACTCCGACGTGTAATGTTTCAAAAATGTACGATGAAAGTTACAATTTTATTGAAATTACACATTTACAAGTTACAACAATTACAAATCGAAAAATTTAAATACAAGTTACAACAATTACAAGTTACAAGTGTTGACAAAAAAGACTTAGAAGTTCATATTAAAAAAATTATAAGTATATATGCTCTTAATCGGCGAAGGAGATCTTTCTACATAACTAAATTAAGGACACCTTTAGCAATTCAACTTTAAATGTTGAGTTTAGTCTAACAATCAACAATTATATTAGAATTGTCAAAAGTTTCCCGGATTTAGCCGTATAGAGAAATCTAGTTCATCGACTAGAGTATATACAAATACAATTATGTAATTGTATTTGCATATTTTTAAAATAGGAACAAATGGGGAAAAAAAGAAATAAAGGAAAAAGGACTTGAACTCAACTTAAATTTAAAATTTAAGTTGAGATGCCTACGTATCCCCAATGCTCATTTGTATTAGGGAATCAAAGCCCACGTAGTTCTCTTACCTTACTTACCTATTTGGCTTGGCCGACGGCGGTTTACGGTTGGCCTACGATTCATCCCCGGTGAATTCATCTTGTGATCCTTCCTGACGATCATCCCAATCATTTTCTTGTTCTCTGACGTCGGCTTTGGCCCAATCATCAAGTAACATCACGGCTTCCATATTTTTCGCCGAGAGCTTACTTCTTGATTCGTCCAACACACGCGAGCCAACACTAAAAGCGGACTCGACGGCAACAGTGGAAGCCGGAACAGATAAAATCTCCTTGGCCATTGACGTAAGGATGGGAAAATCCTTCTCGTGGGTTCCCCACCAATCGAGGACGTCGATTTGGAGGGGAGGAGTAGGACCTTCATCACCAAATGAAAAGAGTGAATCGAAATATAAATCCAATTCACTTACCATACTTGAGGACCTTCCGCCGGTGCTGTAGTTGTATAGGTCGGCTAGTTGGGATTGCGCGTCGGGGTCATCATAATCGGCTTGAAATGCAAAGCCATAGTTATGTTGTGGAGGAGGGGGGTCTTCTGACTTGGTGGGTGTTGTTATATCTAGTTTCATATTCGGTGTAGAGAGAGCGCAAGTTAAACTCGAAGGTATGTTGGATAATGGACCGGTCTGGGATGATTATTTGAAAGGTTTCTCAGAGGTCTACTCCAAATGCGTCACTGGTATCGGATTGGATTGCTTGAAGGGGGCCAAGATCAATTGAATTGAAATTCTTATAGTAAAAATCCAAAATCCTTGAGGTACCGACTAACTTCCACTTTGGATCCAATACCTTTGCAATAAAAAACACGGCTGGAATCTCACTAAAATACTTGAGCCATTTTTCAATCATGTAATATATGACACACATAAGCTCCGGCGAGGAAGAAGCTTTTTTCATTGCAACATTAAAACCAAGGGATATATACATGCAATGCTCGAAAACACGAACAACAGTGCAATAATAAACACCCGACAATTCAACAATAGCATTTTTAAAACTTTTAAACACATTAAATAAAGGCACACTATGTTCCCAACAACTGTGCGAAAGATATAAATCATGAACGAGATGAGTTCTATAAAAATCACATAAAGCATCTTTATGTTTCAAAGTAGAATTCAGACAATCATATGTCGAATTCCATATATGAGACACATCCATAGTAAAGTTTGTATATAAGACATTATTTTGATGGCAATATTTCTTCCATGCTTTGCCAATAGGTGGCTTTTGATGGATTAATCTAACTGCAGTTCTAATAGGAGAAACATGTTTTTGCCATAATTCAAGCGCATCTTGTACACATAAAATTAAAATATGACAAATGCATCTTTGATGGAAATACTTACCTCCAATTACCGGTTGACAAGCCGCAATCAAATCGCCAATACTTGCGGTGTTGGCAGTTGCATTATCAAAAGCAATAGAAAATATCTTGTTGCATAATTGAAACTCATTTAAAACTTGTATAATCAAATAACCAATTTCGGGTGCAGTGTGTGGAGTTTCAAATTCTCTAAAACCTATTAAACGCTTGTTTAAAGTCCAACTATTGTCCACAAAGTGAACCGTAATGCCCATGTACGAATGACGGTTAAAACAATCCGTCCACACGTCTGAGCAAATGTTCACTTTGTGGCCCAAGTTGATTAAATAACGTGATAATTCTACCTTTTTCTCCAAACATTGCCGAACGGTAGATCGTTGCACGGTCATTCTACCAATTCTCTTGATTGCTACGTTCAAACCACTTTGCATAGTAACCTCAAACTTTTTGTCATCAAAAACGTTAAAAGACATGTGCTTCATCGCCGCCCATCTAGTCATTGTATCATCAAAATTCTTTTTCTCATATTTAAACAGAGGCGTACCTGACGAACCCGAGCCGGCGAGTTGGAAGTTTAGTTGGCTTTGGGTAGAGGTAGTGCCGCATTCTACCGGATGCTTTGCCACCAAATGGCGACGGAGGGTGCCATATCCACCACCGACGGACCATTTGTACACTTTATCGCAATAGTTGCAGTAAACATAAAACTCCGAAGTCTCTTCTTGCGAGTTCGGATCATGAGGACTTGGAATCACCACGGGGACCTTCTTGTAGTGTTTGACAAAAATGTCAGATTTCAAAGCTTTTGCCGGGTTAGTGGGTGGAGGGGTGACATCTCCTCATTTCCGCCGGTGCTAGACGGAATACGAGAATGAGATCTATCCTCGTTGTTGTCCGAGTCCGACGATATAGCAACGTTGTACTCGTCGTCTTGTTGGGAACCACCTCCCCCACCCCCACCTTATTGCATTTCAGCGAGTAGCATGACGATCCTATGATCTTCTTCAATCTACAAATATTATATAAGTAGAAGTTATAAGTATGAACGCAAAAAAAAAAATTATGAAATTTTGAAATATGAATTGAAAAAAAAAATCATTACTTACTTGCATGCGTTCGGCTGCCAATCGGGAAACCTTTTCCATAACATCTCGACGACTAGGTCGTCGAGATTTTGAGGGACGTGTAGTACTTTGACCTTGGGCTATTCCCTTGCCCCGATCACCACGTCCCGATCCACCACGAGAAGAAGACATATTGATAAATGAAAGTAGTATGGACTTGGAATGAAATATGTATGAAGTATAAAAGAAGTGGTAAATTATGAGCACAACAATAAATATAGTAGTGAGTAGAAAGTGTAGGATTGAAACGTAAACTTGCGCAATTAGAGAGAATAAGGAGAGAATAGAGAAATGAAGATTGAGAATGAAATCCTTGTTAACACAAGAATGAGGTAAGGAAATATGAAGGAGAAGTGAGGTATTTATAGGAGTAAAATTGGATTAAATAAATTTTTTTTTTGAAATTTTGAATTTGGCCGAACCGCCGGTTTACCGCCGAAACCGGCGGTTCAAGCAGAAACCGGAGGTTTGTCCACGGTTTGCGTCAGAAAACCGGCGGTTTATGACCGGTTTTGCAAGCCTAAACACTGCACCTACGACCTAGCCTCTGAAAAGTCACCGGAATCGGCGGAAACCGGCAGTTTCTGACGAAAACTGCCGGTTCCCACCGAAAACCGCCGGTTAACCTAAGCCCTACCTGAACCCCTACGAACCCCTAGCCTACTGAACACTGTTTGACCCGTTGAACCGGCGGTTCAAACCGCCAAACCACCGGTTCACGGTTCAATATATTGCCGAACCTGAACCGGCCCTTAAGAACCGGGAAACCGCCGGACGGTTCAAACCGCCGGTTCCGGGCCCGGTTCCGGGCCCTGTTCCGGTTCATGAACCGGCGGGCCCGAACCGGCGGTTAACCGCCGGTCCGGTTCGGTTTGTGCACACCTAGCAGTGGCGAGAGGAACGGTCTGTCGAATTGTGAGACATGTCGGATCTGTTGATAGACAGGTTCCAGCGTTGAAGTAACTCGGCTGTGCATAGGGGCCTGGTACGTTCATGTTGAAGCACAACGGTGTATAGGTGGCCTGACCAATTTCCTCCAGCGCTAGCATCTCTGGATCGTCGATTGAAAGAGGTTGGCTATGCTGGAGACCGAAGAACTGATAATGAAAAAAAAAATATGTAGGCGTGTCTTCCTCGCACTTAAAGATCACCGTCACCGATGCAGAATTTCTTCCGTCGATCAGCTTGGGGTCGAATTGGGAGATGAGCACGAAATGAAAGCACCAGGTGATACGAGTAAACTCATATCGGAGAATAATGGCGAGAAATCGCCGGATAAAAGAGGTTCGTTCGCGGAAGGAATTCCGTCGAGCAACCGATAAACAAAGACTGAGAAAAGTAAATTGCAGAAAAGTAAAATACGATAAAGGATAATTATATTCTTCAACGATACGCTAAATCAATAATATATGAAATGATAGAGATATTCCATAGATATACTCGTATTTGTATGTTCCAAAATTTTATAAATCGTTTATAATGAATTTTGGATATTTTGTTTGCAATTATTTCACGGCAAAATAATGGTTGTGAGGTTGTCTACTTATAATATATTATAGATATTTTACAACCGATTGATTTCATTTTATTTGTGAATAGGCAACATCATTTCTCATACGTGTGGTGACATCTATTAATCTATATATGAATTTTCAGGTTTCATATTATATACAATTTGATCAAGAATTTGTCGTGAGATAATTGCCTACAAATCTAGATTTGTGCTGATTTTTGAAATTATAAAACGAGTTAAAGAAGGCCACACGTCATGATTTTTTCAACTATTTAGATTGGTAAAATCCATTACCTTTTATTTCTAATCTGCATAATCAAATTGATCTGTCCATCTTTAATTCTATTTAAAAAAAGGAAGATACGTAACTCTTGTATTCAAATAACTAGTAAAGTCAAAAAGATATTAATGTCATTCCAGATTAACAACCTTTTTCTTGTGAAGTTTGAACACTTCATAAGTCGAAGTTATTTCAAACACTTGGATATATATTGCGTGTTTTCGTAACGAACTCCGAAACCCCTTTCTTAAATGCCTTACTCATTTCAAGTCATCAATTAATTATTTACTTTATACTCATTTCATTTCACTGATATAAATTACTCGTTTAAATAGAAAATCGCATACTTTTCCAATTCGAACTTGGAGTTTGTCCAACTCATAATTACATAGGCCATCTCCAACCATTTACACCAAATTCAAACCCATTTTTCCAGTTCTGTCACATCAAACAGTAATTCTACTCCAACCATTTACACCAAACTCAAAACCCAAAAGAATATTTCATATTCACCTACTTTTTTATTTTTTCAATTTTAACTACATATTTATTTAAATTACACATTCACCCCACAACATTTTGTCAATAATTTTCCAAATATAATTAAATAATTTGATATAATTATTTATAATATATATATATATATATATATATTAAATATATTATGCATTCAATAAAATATACACTAACTTTAAATTATAATACATCAAACGTACTATAATAACATTCAAGCATAAACTAAAATACATTCAAAGACATCATGATTATACATAACTTAAAATACATTCAAAGACATCATGATTATATAAAACATAGGACAACACATAAAAAGTAGCTAAAATTCAAGATTGCGTATTTGAGAAATTTTCCCACAAATGATCAACTAATGCATTTCGAAGTTCTAGATGTGCATTTTTATTTCTTATTGCGGCATACCGAGTCAAGTACTCTTGAAATCGAACATCTTCATTTGTCGTCATCTCAACTTCTGGTTGTGGTGCGTGTTATATTACTAAATATTGTACTATTATTTAATTTGTTATATTATAATATTAAATACTAATATTACAATTCATACTCAATAAAAAAATTAATACTTAATATATTATTCAATAAATTATATTAAACATAATTTCACAAATCACACAAAATAAATAATTAATGCTAATAATTTGTATAAAATAAAAAAATATACAGTATTAAAACAAATAAATCACACAGAATAAATAATTAATGCTAATGATTTGTATAAAATAAACAAAATATATAAAACCGTATTAAAACATATAAATACTATGCACCATTACATTTATACATATAATAGTAATTAATTAGCCTAATTCCCAAATAAATACTCCACATATGTTTAATTCTCAAATAAATATAATCTAAACCTAATTCTCTCTCTCTTTCAGCGCCGCAGCGTCTTCTTCCTCTTCTCTGGTTTTTCATTTCTTTTCTCTGCATCTCTACTTTTCCTTCACATCTTCTTCAACCATCTACAACTCTCCACAATTGTTGCTTCCATTCGAAAATACAAAGGATGAGGGAGCTAATTGCAAATTTCAGGAACTTCAAAAAGTGAGATGCAGTAGCTACAGTGCTACTGCATCTTTGGGGTGATACTGTTCAAAAACGCAAAAATGGGACGATTTGGGTTGCGTTTTGGAGTATGATTGGAGGTGTTTTTGACTGGAAATTTGCGTTTTGCAGCATGGTTGGAGATGGCCATAGGAAATATATCGGACGTAGAAAATTTAATGCAATCCTTCGAGACTTAAGTACTATTTAAATTTGACAACTTCAACCTAAATAAATTAATCCAAATTATAAATGACTACATTATTTATTTAACAGTTAGAAAAACCATAAAAACAAATTCCTCTTCAATTCCCATTATCATCATCCTCCTCCTCCCCGCTCTGGTCACTCCCAACGAATTCTCGATTCAAACAAACCAAAAAGAAAAGAAGGAAGAAAAAGAAATCATTTTTTTAGAAAAGAAGACAAAATAAAAGGGAATAAAGCATAACAACTATCGTCACAGAAAGTAGGCAAAACATGAATGGTCTAGTAGGAATCAAGATAAATGAAATTCAAGCAAAGTTATCTTCTTTTTTTTTATATGATATAACAGCAGTACATTTTCCTTCATCAATTCGAAAAAGAAAAAAAAATAACTCAAGATTCCGCATCAGTTGACGACGACCCGGAAACTCGGGGTGAAGTCAAAGGAAACAAGGGCAGAAGCCGGGGCTCCGAATCCCTCGGAGTATCCACAGGCGACGGGTGCAGATAAAAACCCTTCTCGCCGATCGCCCTATCCTCCGCCTCCATATCCGGAGCCACGACCCGATTAAACGGGTCGGGTACGAGCGGCGTGACCGGGCTGCAGAGCGCCAGCGAAGGGAAATCAAGAATACTGGGCGAGAGCATACCGGGCCGGGGCGAGCCCGATAGCAGACCATGGCGGATGCTGAGGATCCCGGGGCTGCTGATCTTGAAGCTCTTGTGGATGCTGCGGCGCTCGTACAGCTTGGATCCGGGCTTGTCCTTGCGGGGCCCCGTTCTGATGGGCGGGATCGCGTGTCGGGCTGTGTCGGGCGGGCGGGTCGGGTCGGTGGAACCGGTTAGCATTTGGACGACCTGCTTGAAGGAGGAGGTGTCGGCCTGGATGAAGGTTGCCGGGTATGGGTTGTCGGGTTCGGATCGGGTGACGGGCGACGGCGGCGGTTGGTGGACGCCGCTGGTGTGGGTGCTGGTTGAGCTGCTGGAGCTGTACTGCTCCATTGGTAGAGATCTTCTTTTCTTTCTTATTCTCACTGAAACAGAAACGAGAGTGAGATATATAGGTGTGAATTATGTGCAACTATCTTTTGTTGGGTTAGAAATAGTATTTCATTAGGTGGGGTGTTAAGATAGTGTCAATACAAAATTTTACATTGACTAAATAAGGTAATTTAGTTGAAGAGTAAAGGCCAAAACTAGCCCATAATATATGTCTATTTTACGATTTTGGTCCTAGATATTATCTTTTGAATTTTTGGATCCAAACATTTCAACTCGGATCACAATCGGTCCAAAGTTAACTATTTCGTCAAATTTTAACGGTCAACGTTTTTAATCTCGATTTTGACCAAATTAAGTTGCTAAATACAACAAAATTTAGCAACGGAACAAATCCATCATTAATTGGGAGATTCCAAAACTAATAAAAAAAAAGGAATCCAAGTGTTGGAATCTCCCAATTAGTGACGGATTTGTTCCGTTGCTAAATTTTGTTGTGTTATTTAATAGCTTAATTTGGTCAAAATCGAGATTAAAAACGTTGACCGTTAATTTAACGGAATAGTTAACTTTGGACCGATTGTGATCCAAGTTAAATGTTTGGGATCTAAAAATTCAAAAGATAATGTCTATGACCAAAATCATAAAATTGTCATATTTTCAGGACTAGTTTTGGCCTTTTAAAAACATTGACCGTTAAAATTTGATGGAATAGTCGATATATTTATTAATGTTTGCGAAATACTTTTAAATTTACAATAAGTCATTTTTGTTTGTGTAATTCACCCAGTCGTATGGGAAATTCAATGCGCTTATAAAGAATGAATATAAATTTTGTTTAAAACACATTATCATATGGAATATTACATTAATTAATTATAGCCTTTCTTCTCTCAAACACAAAATCACACTCGGATTGCATTTTCTTAAAGCTGAAAGAAATCGGCTTTGACTATTTTAATTATTAAACATAATTTAAGATAAGTAATTTTATGTTGTTTTTTAATCGAGAAAGTAATATACCAATCTTTGTGTCTTTTTTTTTATAAATGTGATCAATATTTTAGTTGTTGAATTGCCTTATAATTGTGGGGATTTAAACTTAAATTTATTAATTGGAAAGTACTAGAATCCTACCAATAAGTTACATTTCATCATTTATTAACTTTGTGTTTTACTTTAAAGACTTTCCAAGAAGGAATACAAATCATCGCTGTAATCCACAGACATTAACAAAATCTATACCTTTTGTTTGGTCAAAATAATATAAATTAAACTCGCCACCTTTATACCAACTCATCAAAAACAATGAAAAATGAAAAACATCCACAGACATAATCTTGTTGGGTATGCGTATAATCAGTTTTGGATATACATATAATTTGCTCTAAGTTATAAATTATTAGTTTATACATATATATTAAGAGGAATTAGTTTTTATACTGAACTTGTTATTCAAAAATAATAAATTTAGCGAATATATTTTTCGAATCGTAATTCGTGTAAATAAATGATAATATTGAGGCGTGGAGAAAGACTTATAACGGACTTAAAGACAGACTTGCTTGAAACTAAATGTATCTTATAAATCTAGGATTTCTTGATTGGTAGTTGGTTTTACCTAATCAAATTAGTTGACAGTGTGTATAACTATATGAGTAGTGATTTAGAGACATAATGTCTCTATGACATAATGCCCCTATGTCACTTTGCCATAACCTTAATTTAAATATGTACTAATATACCCTTATTTTAGATAAAAGGAAAATTAGTAGTTATGTATAATTGATTATTAGGGAAGGAAAGTCAAATCTAATCAAATTAACTATCTATAACTAATTAATACATAGTAGTATCAATTAAGATTCACGTTTATTAGCAAAATTTTAACAAAATTTCAACTATTTTCACTACTTAGTTTCTTATTGATATCCAACAAAATAATATTTATATTCAATTATTTTATTATTAAATAATTCTTAAAATTCTAAATAAAAAAACTAAATTTAATTTTATAAAAATTAAAAGTAAATTATAATTATACTAGTCACTGTCATCTAATTATTTTATTATCAAATATTTATAAAATTTGCAAGTTATAAAAAATACTTCATGTCTAATATAAAATAAATTAAAATGATACTCCATTAAATAGTAACATTTAAATTTTAAGTCATATAAACGATTATATAAACTCTATGATTTTATTCACCATTTTCGGATGGTAAGATGTAAACTTTTGAAACTAATGCATTTGTCAAATTCATTCACTAGTATTGTAAAGATATGAACATTTCAAATCAATGCTCTAATTTTGCAATTGTCTATATTTTCTGATTCTAAGCGCTAGCCAATAAATTGGTAAGATACTCCATATCATAAATTGAATTTCTACAAAATTTGCATTATATAAAAACATTTGAATTCAATCATCTAATAGTCATATAGGAATACTTAATTTCTTAATATTATCCTCCAATGAAATAAAAATATTCATTCGCATCCAATTATTTTATTATTAAATAATCATTAAAGTTCTAGAATGTAAAAAGTATATACGTACAGAAATATATTTAATTTTTAATTAGTATTAAATAATTACTAAAATTCTGAATCATAAAAATGATTGCATGCATATACATACTTAATTTCTTAGTGTCATCGTTCAACGAAATAGTTTTGTCACTCACATCAACTTTTTTTTCTTCTATAACAATGTTTAAATTTCTAAATTGTAAAATAGTACTCCAGTAGTATACATATGTTATATACTTAATTTATACTTGCACCATCTAATGAAAGGATAAAGTCATTTACGTCAAATTATTTTATTGGTATTAAATAATTACTAAAACTCTGAATCATAAAAATGATTGCATGCATATACATACTTAATTTCTTAGTGTCATCGTTCAACGAAATAGTAATTGTCACTCATATCAACTTTTTTTCTTCTATAATAATGTTTAAAATTCTAAATTGTAAAATAGTATTCCAGTAGTATACATATGTTATATACTTAATTTCTACTTGTACCATCTAATGAAAGGATAAAGTCATTTGCGTCAAATTATTTTATTAGTATTAAATAATTACTAAAATTCTGAATCATAAAAATGATTGCATGCATATACATACTTAATTTCTTAGTGTCATAGTTCAACGAAATAGTAATAGTCACTCACAATAACTTTTTTTTTCTATAACAATGTTTAAATTTCTAAATTGTAAAATTCTAAAACACATTATTTTGACACCATGTAACAATTTAATTCTAGTATACAAATTTAAATTGTTGTTCCCTAACATTTTGTCCATTAATAAAATAAAGCATAAATAAATTTCGAATCTTTATTTGATGCTATAAGAACTCAAGCAATTAAATTGATTTATTAATTTTATAAATAGCTAAAAATGGATAAACTTTTACTTATACATTCATTAATTTATTTTTCCAGCAAATTTAAAAAAATCAACTACTTATAAAAATTACTCCCTTAGACAAATAATCTTCGAACTTATAGGAATGTATTTGAATATTAATCCATATCTTCCATATACATTTCCAATAATGAAGCAATCTTATTGATATCATACGTAATTAATACCCCTTATTCAAAATTTCCATTTTCTAGATGTAAGGGGCAAAAAAGTACCTTTATAAAATTCAAATTTTATTAAAAGTAGAATATAATGTAATATTACTATTTAACCCTCATTATGTCTTAGACATTATGTCTCCAAAACATTTTTCTAACTATATATAGATAGTAGTAGGATTTTAATTTTCTTATGAAAAATATGTAGAGTTAGAGGAGATTATTTTGTATGGTGTGTGATATTGTTTGGATATCATGGTGATATATATATATATATATATATTTATGTTGTTTGTTAATTGTTTTTTTATTGTTTATTAACTTCTGTATTTCTCTTTTGGTATTTTGTGATGCTTGCTTCATTAGTTCATGTTATTTAGTAGCAGTATTGTAGTAGTATAATTATTTATAACGGTTTGTCGTCGACATAGTTAGCTTAGTCCAGAATCTTTAGTCAATAAATCTTGGTTCTAATTTCGGGATAGTGCTATATCATACTAGTACTTAGTTTTCAGACAATCTAGCAAGTCCTGTTAACCTCCCCCCCAAGTCCTGTTAACCTCCCCCCCTATAACAGAATAAATCTTGGCTCATGACAGAATAAATCTCGATAAAAAGTTTACAATATCAAATAATTTGAATAGTTTAATCTGGAATATCCAAACACATAACAAGATGCGTTTTAGTATTAAAATTAAACACGAAATGTGCATTAGCAAAACTGATAATTTCCCCTGCTCAGAAACATCACGAGAGCATTAATATGGAGTGTCATTGTTTTTCACAATGAAGTACTCCTACTAAACTAGATAATGCAACGAAGTATTGATATGAAAACATAATTAGTTCTGAGGTACTGGGACACGCCCAAGCACAAGGTACAAAATTAGAAAACAGGGAATCCAACAACAACAAAAATATTCTTGCATTTAGAGAGAGATCAAATAAATACTCTAACCAAGGGAAGTCACAAATATCCCAGAGCTCATTCCTTCGACTGAACAAAACTAATTTGTTGAGGGCACTGTTCCTATGTGGGGAGTGGAGCCTGGAAAAGTAAAGAGCAAATGTAAATTATGGAAGATCATGGAATGTGAGAGACAACCATATTGATACGGTCATGGCAGAAAACTCTTGATTCAAAGGTTCCAACTTCGCAAAACCAGCAAGCATGCTCCAGAAAAACAGAAATGATCCTCACGTCAACAGATTTACAAGATCTTAAGGGGGATCTAATAAATATACCACAGGAAAACTGAGAGAACCCTTAGAAACATATAGATCAAAGAAAACAGAGCGACAAATAATTTAATACGTACGAGTTTAGTTCATTGGCTTAATGTTGATAGAACAGCAGGGTTTTAACACCAAACAAGGAATATGAATTACAGGGAAGGGCGTAATATAAAACTTCATCATGCAAGGGTAATGTAAATGGTGGATATAAAGTCATTCAACAGAAAATTTTCTAACTGAGAATTTCATTAGGCATGAACTCATGTCAAAACCTATAATGTCAAATCTCTCATTAGATGCGAGAAAGAATAGGAGGAAATAAAAGTGTAATATTACTCGGGACAGCACAGAGCTAATCAACAATTTTTTTCCATTTATATTGAAAATATTATTTTAATTGTTAATCTGACATGATACTAGTCCAGACTGTTGCTACGAGGATATGAAATTATTGCCAAACCCAAACTAGTAATATATCCTGATGCAGTCACCTACTCTATACTATTCAAGTGCAGTCATCTCATTTCATACTATCATAGCGCAATCACCTCTGTAATAGTACTGCAATCACCTCCATTAATTCAATCCCTACTGCAAATCCTACTGCAATCATCACATTTAATACTTACCTACTGCAATACATGTAATTACCTCATTTTATGAGGAATTTACTTTTCAAAATTTAGTATAGGCCCAAAATTTTCAGACTACCAGCAAGAAAGGGAGATTTGAATAAAAACTTCACTACTATAGAAACAGTAAGAAAAAAGTATAACATAGTTACCATTAAGCAGCAGCAACAACTTCCTTAGCAACCTCTTTATCTTCTGCAGCTCCATCAACAGCGGCACTTGCTTCAGTTCCATCTGCATCCTCAGCTGGAGGCTGCACCTGCTCGTCCTCCGGCAATGGCTCCTCTACATAATCATTATCAAAAGCATCCTGGGGCACATCGTAAATCCGCACCTGCGGCTTCGATGGATCCTTAACAAGCACATATTTGCCCTCCTTCAACTTCATACACAGGTCCACAATACTCTTAACAATCCCCCACATGTTCGAAGTATTCAGATTAATCTGCGTAGCAAAATCCTTCGGCTTGTATCCCACAACTGCCAATATCACATGGTTGAAATGATCCCTCGGGTGAACCCTAGAAACATACCCCAACTTCATCATATCAGCACCAGCCAGCAAAGCCTGAGTAGTCCATTTCGCCAACTTATTTGCATTGTTCTTCAACTCAGTTGCCAGAACTGCACCCCTCTGCGTCTCGAGCTTCTGCCTCCAGTCGACACCTGAGTATTTAGGATCAAACTCATTCAATGCGTTCAGTGTCACGAACGACCTCTGATTGTTTATATCCACCACTCCCTGCACCTCACATCTCGAGACAAGATACATATCGTCGGCCATTTTCCACCGTCTATACCTATAAGCAACCGGAGCCACTTCCTCCCCTTCATTAGCAAAGGGGTTGGGCTCCTCGAAAGTCACCTTGTTTGCATCCCTGATCAAAGCCTGCTGCGAGAAGTTCTGGTTGATGTAAGCAGCTTCCACGCTCAAAGAGTGCATGGAATTGATGTCATCCTTGGTATCAGGCAATGGCTCCTGTGACGTCTCATGCACGGCTAGCAAATCAAGCTGAGATCCATCTCTCTTATCAAGGAATAGCTTGTTTCCAACGCGCTGGACAACAATATCCCACGAGTAAACTGATCTAGCGGCGCACATTAGTGTCGACAAAATTGAATCAGTAGCAAAAACCGTCGCTTTATCCTCATTTGCCAAACGCCTAATCACGGGATCATCAGTGGTTGTGACCTTGAAGAAATTGCGGCTCTTGAATCGCTCCAATGGACGGCAATTCTTCGGGGTAATACGATCGTAAGACCTATCGTAGAACTCTAAGCCGCCGCAAATCAACAAATCTTCTGGCTCCGGGACCGAAAAGGAGAGCTTCGAGAAGCTCGAGAAGGGGATTTGATCGAGCATATTCCATTCCGGCTGGATATCGACGGAAGACTTGAACACCGATGACTCGCGGCGCTGCGGCTGCGAGCGGTTGGCGTTGTACAGCCGATCACGGCGGGCGCGCTCCTTCTCGGCATCTCGCTTCTTCGCCTCCTGCTCTTCGTCGCGGCGCTGTGGGAGCTGCGAGCGGGCGTGGTGAGGGTTGAATCGCCACCTTGGGTTGAATTTGGGGCGGTTAGGGTTGTGATGGTGCGATTTGGCGGATGTGTCGACGAGGCGGAAGGAGGAATCCTCATCGGCGGCGAGGGTGGCGAAGGAGTCATCTCCGGAGAAATCGAAGGCGGAATCTGCGCCATGATAGCCGCCCTGCTTGGATCCGGGGCGGCCGGAATTGTTCATGTTCGGGTCCAATCGGCGATGCGCCCCAATTTCTCGGAGCGGGAGAATGGGGGCGAAGGGAACATTGGAGGGGTGGTTGGGGACGGAGAGTCCGGCTGTGGCGGAATCCGGCGGACCCCAGCCATCGGGATTGAAAGGCACGGCACCGATTTCGAATCCTACCATTGTTGCTGCTGTTTGAAATTGAGATAGGTTTTAGGGTTTTCTGTATAAAAGCCCTGGCATTTGAGCTTTTAATGAGTGTTTTGGGCTTATATATTGGGCTTTTTATGGGTCCATAATATATACAATTACGTTTCCAATTTTTTCAAAGGTTGGTTATCTATGGTAATCGAGAGATATGAAGTAGTGCATCAAGATTATCCTGTGATTGCTTGGTGGGTAATTGCTCCTATTAATTTGATACAAGTAGAAGAGTGTCGCAACATAAAACAGTAGATCATCAAAACAGCATATTATAAACCTAACCAAATCAAATCCACCTACAATTTTGCATAATCATAGCCAACAAAAGTAATATATCAGAACTAAAAGAGAATAACTGAGAAATGATTGCACAGCTTTCAAATATCAATTCTAAAATTCAGATTCAACTAAAATGTAAATTACAATATTCAAAACTAAATGAAGTAGAACAAAACAACATTTATTGTCACCTTTTTAATTACAAGCTGAGCCCTACTAAAACTACAAAACCCAGATCACCCAAAACAATCATGAAAATTTAGGTTTGGGCATGGAGGAGGAAGAAGTCTGGTGCACCGGACCGAGTTTGTGAATCCAATGAAGCATCCCTTTTTTATGGTCATGACATGGGTTTTGTACAAGTTTCAGGGTTCCGTCGGGAGCAAGTGAAGACTCAAACTCTTCAAGTACCTTCACAATCTGCCAAAAACTCGGGCCTCTTGTCAGGTTGGGAAGACCAACATTGTTCAATCAAAGCCTTCATGGCAGGTGGGCAATCTACAGGAACAGAAGGCCTCAAGTTCTGCAAAAAAAAAAAAGAATCAGACAAGCCAAGCATGGTTTAGTAAAACATTGTCAAGAATTGGATATTCTAAAATTTCAGACTATAACATGGCCAAATACACAAACATTTGCATTGTCGACTTGTTTCCTCAATATAGAATGATCAACATACTCACTTCTTTGGCGTTCCGGAAATTTTTCTAACCTAAATTGCCAAATCCATCGTCCACCAACAGTTATAGTTTGATTTTATAGCGCAGAATTTCATCTAATGGCCACTAAATTATCTCAGGGGTGTCTTCATAACAAACTAGCAAGGTAGGATTAGACATTCGGCTATAATACATAAGACCATAAAGCCTCAATTTAAACAACCCTAAAAATACAAAATATAGTCTAAAAGTAGATTCACATTAGCCAATAAAACAAATGTTCAAGCTGGGCTATTAATTCAATATACTAAATCAGAACAATGACGCATCTACATAGCATTGTGTCAATATATGTTATATCATGGACACCCAAAATATGCACCAGAAGAAACCACACAACTAATAAAGAACAACAGTCGTACCTTATTCACCACGGCAAAAGCAGCTTGTATAGGTGTCATATCTTCATAAGGGATTTTACCAGCCACAAACTCCGCAAGAATGAGACCAAAGCTATATACATCGACCTTCCTCCCATAGTGCTTTCGCTTGATCATCTCAGGAGCCATCCAACGATATGTACCTGGGTCATCCGCCAGAAGATCACGGCATGCCTCCTCGCAGGCAATACCGAAATCAGCAACTTTGAGGTGGAAATCTTCAGTTAACAGAATATTTTCTGGTTTAAGATCCCTGTGAATAATTCGTTGTGAGTGGATGTATTCCAGTCCTCTTGCAATGTCCAAAGCCATGGAGATTAACTTCGGCAAAGGAAGTGTTTTGTTCTCAAGCTTGTGCAAGTAAGCTCTCAAGGAGCCCTCAGGCAAATACTCTGTTATGACACAATATACAGGTGCATCCCGACATGCCCCTACGAACTACATCCAAACATAATTTTAAAATCAGGCATGTATTAATCCAAGCATATGGATTTTCTCAAGAAACTATAAGAAATTAAATAATGACAAAAACACACCTTGCTAAGCACTTTGACCATTCACAGAGAAAACAATAACCAGATTATTAACAGGTAAACAGAGGATTACTCAGACACAAGTACCTTTATTACATTCGGATGGCGGAGACGAGCCAAGAGAGTAACCTCTCTGCTAAACTGGTTCTCCAACCGAGCACGAAGTGCTCCATTTTCGTCATCATCTGGAACTCTGATAATTTTCACTGCAACAGCCTTATCCATATAAATCCCATGGTAAAGCTGACTGTGTGCCCCATGAGCAAATCTCAACCCGAGAAATAACTTGGAGAGATCAACTGTATGCTCATCTGCAGTTTCCACAGAGGTGACCCTCCCAGCACCATGATCAAAATACTTATTCCATGTTGATTCCTTATGACTCTTCGTCTTATCATGAAACTTAATAGAGGTGAAGTGCCTAAGGGGACTAGAATTACTTGGTGACTTCGACCCAATAATCTTCGGAGTACGAGTAGCCTCTAGGGAATCTCTAGGAATCAACTTCCCATGAATACCCTTCTCTTGATATTTCCCGCGGGGATGTGGGGTCGAGAATTGCCTCTGGTTTGTCCGGGCTTCCTCGAAGGTTTTGGAGAGCTTCACCTCTGGGGTGGGGGACACAGCCCGGTGCTTGTTCTTGGCAAGGCTCTGCTGAACTTGGACAACATTCGGGCCTGCTTTCAGCAGATTAGAAGTCGAATCGGGTCTTTTCAAACTCCGACCTCGGGTTGGCAGAGGTGTAACAGAAATAGAGGCCAATCTGGAAGTATCCAAACGGTTGTAAACAGTATGAGAGAATTTTGTTCTCCTAATCCAAGAACTACCTTCTTCATCCATTCTTGCAAGCTTAAGCTACTTTTATTCACCGATTCCTACTTCTCAATCAAGATTTTCCTCCAAAAAATACCGATATCCCAGAAACAACCCCATCAAACTAGGAAAAGAGAGGAATCGAACTCCATCTCCATCAAGCTTCAACAACCATCAAAACTAAATATATATCGATTTCTACAATAGATCGATCGTACACTTCTAAAATTCAAGCACACACAATACACTTAGCAAAACAATTGCTATATCAATCTTGAATCCATCAAAAACTACCCAAATTGTGCCATACCTCGTCAAAATCTGGCTACAAAACAGCAGAATCAAAACCCTTTCAGCTTCAAAGTCAAACTCCACCTTCCTTCAAAGCCTGGTAATGAACCGCAGAGCAAATGAAAAATAAAATAAAATAAAAATCAACACGCTAACACGGCGAGAGTCAATTAAATATAGCATAACACCAAAAGTGTACTCAAATGGCTTGAAATTAAAGAAACTCCAATCTTCATTATCATTATAACTTATAATACCGCAGTACCCACCAAACAATATTAATTATTGGCGCAATAAAAATACATACGTCCCCCCCCCCCAAAAAAAAAAAAAAAGAGATCAAGTACATAAAGATGGGATCTTGAGTCTTGACTAACCAAAAGGGTATATCTCTGAAAAAAAAAATGCTTAGTCTTGAAATTCAAGAAAAACTCGAAAGGATGCTTGGGTTGAAAAACCCCATAGCCAAATAAAAGGAGATAATTTTCCCAACGTCGAGGTCCATATAGAATAATCACAAATTCAATATCAACGCCACATGAATCAGTCTCCTTTTTCACGTATTTTTGTTAAGATATGTATATAATATACGTGTTTTATACGGAGAGAGGTGAGTGATTCCTTGGTGGACCCGATTAAAGTGGAGCGTGATGGTTTTGGTATGAGGTAGGGTAGGGTCCACTCTTTGAAAAGTCAATAGTGGAAAGAGAGAGAGAAAAGAGGAATACAAAAGTCGCTATTTCAGAATTTACATCGGAGGTAAAGAGGGAGGCATGAAATTGGACCTAAAATTATAGTAAAATCTACCTAAAAAGCAAAAGCTGGGATTTACTTTTACCTTTCTCTTCGTAACGAATTGAAAACGACGATTCCCCAAATATCCAATCCCCAATTTGGCCGCTCAGCCCTAACTTCAACCAATAACAAATTTACCTGGCAGAATCTCTGGACGCCGGTGGCGACGCTCCGGCGCCGCAGTAACGGGAGGCGGGTGGCTGCGTGGGGAAATTTGGATTGGTTAATCAAATTCTAGGGTTTGAATTGATATTGAAATTTTTGCATATAAAGTTGAACAATGCATTAATTTTTGAGAGGAAGCTTGGCTAAACAGAATATTTCGGAAAAGTTGGGAGTTTTGATTCAAAAAATTTCTTTGCGGAAATCGTGTATGTGTAGTACTCACCTAACAACTTATATCTATCTGCTCAATTTAATTTGTTTAACCATAAAAAGCAATTTTTATCGTTATTTATTTAATAATTTTGAAATTATCTTAATTTTCCGAGCCGTTTATGGATTTATTTATTAGTACTATCTTTTAATTGTTTCTACAAGATATTTATGGACTATGTATCAACTTTTTCTTATAGATTTACAAACTCACAACAGAGAATACACGCTTTGGATAAAGATCTTTCGACGTTGCATTAATATTTTGCTCATTATACCCATTATAGATTTACAAACTCATAACAGAGAATACACGCTTTGGTTTGGATAAAGATCTTTCGACGTTGCATTAATATTTTGCTCATTATACCCATTCTTGTTCAAACGGAAAATGTTTCATGTTTAGCTACTTCATCCATCCCAGTTTAAAAGTCACATTTTGTCATTTAAGTCCGTCACAATTTAAGAGTCACATTTAAAATCTTCCATATTTTGATATAAAATTTTACCCCATTATTCATCAAAATTACACCCAAATGTCATTATATATATAAAATAAACCAAAGAAAATGAAAAACATAACCTGCCCCAACCCCCCCGGAACGCCACCCCTCATTTAACTTTGATCTCTCTCTCTCTCCGCCTTCTCGTCTCTCCTCACTCTCATCCGGCGAAACCCTAATCGGCGCCTCCTATAATCTCTTCTCTATATCTGCCATTATCCCATCATCGTTCGATTCTCATGGCCGATGACTGGGATGCAACGTCGGATTTTGAATCGTTGCCATCTTTGGACACCGTAGTCCCTAATACACCATCGGAGGTCATTGTCAGGTGGGAAATCGAACGAGCGGTCGATTGGTACCACCGATAGGGAAATCCACGACCGTTTGGGGGTGTTGACGGGTCTGAAACTCTTCCACCATCTGAGGTCGTCGACGGATCTGAAACTCTTCCACCGTCTAAGGTCTTCGACGGATCTGAAACCCAACCACCGTCTGAGGGCTTTCACGGATCTGAAAATCAACCACCGTTCCAGCCCTATGACGACTCTGAAACGCAGGCACCGTCCCAGCCCTATGACGACTTCGAAACGCAGGCATCGTCCCTGCCCTTTGACGACTCTGAAACTCAGCCACCGTCCCACCCCTTTGACGACTCTGAAACTCAACCACCGTCTTCATCAAAGGTGGAGTACACCGAGAATGAAAAAGCAATGTTGTTGATCTTGTTACCTAGTCTCAAGGATCTCATCTAATCTGTGAGTATTTTTTTCAATTCTAAGCCCCCCATGTGTAGGGTTTGGAGGTTGTTTTTAGGGAATTGATTGAGGGTTATTGCTGACTTGGCTATGTTGGTTTGTATGCTCCTCTATGATGAAGTTTTTCTGAGAGTAAAGCATGCTAATCTATGTATTCTCTGCATTGGTTGAATTATTGTGAATTTAGCCACTCATGTGATGGTTTGGAGGCTCTGATTTGCAATGTTTGTGGTCTTTGAATGGTTTGTTGGCTCTGATTTTGTGTTATTACTCCTCTGTGATAAAGTTTTTCTGAGAGTTAAGTATGCTAATCTATGTATTGTCTACATTGGTTGGATTATTGTGAATTTAGCCACCCTTGTGATGGTTTGGAGGCTCTGATTTGCAATGTTTGTGGCCTTTGAATGGTTGTTGGCTCTGATTTTGTGTTATTGCTCCTATGTGATGCAGTTTTCTGAGAGTAGAGCATGCTAATCTATGTATTCTCTGCTTTGGTTGCATTATTGTGAATTTAGCCACTCATGTGATGGTTTGGAGGCTCTGAGTTGCAATGTTTGTAGCCTTTGAATGGTTTGTTGGCTCTGATTTTGTGTTATTGCTCCTTTGTGATGCAGTTTTTCTAAGAGTAAAGCATGCTAATCTATGTATTCTCTGCATTGGTTGGATTATTGTGAATTTAGCCACCCCTTTGATGGTTTGGAGGCTCTGATTTGCAATGTTTGTGGTCTTTGAATGGTTTGTAGACTCTGATGTTGTGTTATTACTCCTCTGTGATGAAGTTTTTCTAATGATAAGCCACCCCTGTAATAGGTTTGGAGGCTTAAGCCATATGATGAACTTTTCTGATGGTTTTTAAACAAAAACACACACCTACATCACTTACACCTGGAATTCATACAAAATGCAGCTTATAAATTTAAGGTTGGCAGCAGGTTTAATAAAGATTAATCGAATTGAAAGATTAAAAATCATAAGTTTAAATAATTTAATGAATTTGACTTACAAGTAAAAAAGAAATATCTTTTAAATCCAAAAAGTCAAAAGGGATCCACTTTCCACTAACTCACTTCATTTATTACACACTACAACAACTCACTTCATTTATTACACACTCCATCAATTTCTTAAAACTCGCGTCATAACTAATTCTAACTCCTAAACTGGGACGGAGGGAGTATAGTATCAAGCAATTAGTCTTTAAAATTTTAATCATTGCATTTATGTTCCTATTATATGAGCTATTAATTTCCTAACACGTGTTGCTAGTGGCGGACGCATCATTCCGACTGTCCAAATTAGCCTTCATAAGTTTCGGACTCGTATCTTTTAACAAAATGTTAAATTCTTTAGTGTCAATCAATTGTCTTGCCCTAACATTATATGTTTGTAAACCTAGTATATATACTACTATAATATAGTCAAAGTTACAAAAGTTGGGGGTTCCATGGGATCCCACGACTCCACGTAGGTCCGCCAATGCGTGTTGCAAATTTGATTAAGGATAGACGTAAAACTTTAATTGTATGGCTATTTATATATTCTCTAGTGTTTGAAACTTAATGCTATTGCATTAATCATTTTTGCTACTTGTACACATAAATGGAGTACTCTAATCATCAAAGTGGTAACCCAGTGCAATAATAAAAAGAAATTACAATAGAAGTTCTACTAGATAGCATCATAAATAACTTAAACTAACAAAATTAACAAAAGCTAAAACACAATTTTAACAGAAACAAATGGCAAGACCACCACAAACAAACACAACCACAAAACATTCAAATAAAAGAAAAGGTGAAGGCAGAAGACAAGCTGCAGGCAGCTCAACGTAGGCTATGTTGTCTCTCTTTGGCTACATAAGAAAATGGAATGCAAAAACTTGAATTCAAAGTCCAAGAAAAATAATCCTTTGGACATGTCTAAGACAATCATCTTTGAAGAGGCCTAATAATCTTCAAAAGATACCTGATTTATACTAAACACTTTATTTGTGAGATATCTAGTTTACTTGAAATCTTAAAGTTGAATAAAATGTGTTTGATCATCTCTAGTTCTTCCATACAAAGAACACAATGATCATCTTCAATTTCAGAAATGTTGAACCAATCGACCATGCTTAAAGGATGGGTTCTAGCCCTTTGATATCTAGAAGACTAGAACACTTGCAAAACAACGTTATAAATCGAAAAGGTATCTCTATACCCCTTCACGTCAGTCGTGTTTTCTCTCCAAGAGACGAGGTTCACGATTAAAGGTCATAAGTATTTCCTTTTCCCAAAAAAAAAAAAGAAAATTCATTTTCCATTGAAATTTCCATCTTCATACACCACTTTTCCATCCACCCTATTTCCAATACAGTCGCTTCTTTGAGTAGACAAAATATAAGAGCTTGGGAAAAGGCTTTGGAGGCTTGAACGGAAATGTTTAAAAATGAACACTCTTAACATCAAAGATATTTGGGATATTGAAGAAATCATCGATTTTAAAATGTAATAATTGAAGTCGTAATGCTAGATGCTAGGGACAAGACCATATCTTAACAATCACATTATTAAACCAAACTTTAGGAATATAATGATAGCCATGCATCCATGCATTATTCCAATTAATAATCTAATGTAAACTAATCAAATTAATTAATGTAGATGGTGACCAACGAAATATATAGAGAGCTAATTAAGTAAAAAACATCAATAATTGGACTTCAACAATAATACTAGTAGTGGTAGCGGTAGATTATTAGAAGATTCTACATATTTTTTGCATTCTCCATATATAATTACATGTGTCCCTTTCGTTCACAAGAAACTTGAAGTTGCAACAATTAATCAGGTTTAAAATTTTTAAACGATGCGTCTTTCGATTTCAAATTTATACATCCAATTCGACAAGCATTTTCCACAATAACACACGTGAAGTAACAAGAAGAAGAAACTTTCAAACTAACCTTTTCAAAATTTTGACAAATCAATCATGGAACCCACGATTTTTATTTTTTGTAAAATTTCAGACACGTTTCAATTAAAGATTAACATCACTCGGAATATCTTCACCATACGTGAAAAAACAAACAAACCACAAAATACATGGTAAGCCAATATTCAAAATACAAATAGGTGAAAGGTAATACACACTTTCTTTTACTGCATAACAGATTCACATATCTGTTTGAAAGGGTTTTGTAACTTTTCTACTACTCCTACGACACAAAAAGGATGAGGATGATGCTTTAAAGAATAGAACCATAAATCAATCAATGATATACACCGAAATAAATACAACAAATGTGATCCAATTCCACCCACTACCACATCTACAAGACCAATACCTATATCTATATGCCAAGAAATTATCCACAACTAGTCAACTACTAGTATATCTTCATTTTTTAATCCAAAAAAAAAACTCATCTACCCTCTACAACAGTGATATCACTCCAAGAGACTGACGTGGTAGAAGACATCCCTCTTCTAATCTCATCCATACTTGGATGCAAACCAAAACCATTACCCAAATGCATAGCCAAAACCTCTCCATTTCTCATCTTCTCCAATAGATAAGCACCCATATCCTCTCCTTCTCCTTCTCCTTCCCCTTCAACCTCATTCCTCCCTTCAAACATCTTCACCACCTGCCTCATTGTAGGCCTCACCTTGCTATCCGGATGAGCACACAACAGCCCCAGCTGCACCACCCTCTCCGCCTCCTCCACGTCTGCCTCTCCCCTCAATCGTGCATCCACTAAGTTCCCCAGCTCGCCCCTCCTAAACATCTCCCAAACCCATTCCACCAAGGCCGGCTTCCCCTCCTCGATAGGCCTCCTTCCACACATCACCTCCAATACCAACACTCCATATCCGAACACATCTGTCTGCGTTGATGCCCTTCCGCTCCTCACAACCTCCGGCGCTAGGTATCCTATCGTCCCCACCACCCGTGTGGTCCCTGCAGCCTTGTCGTGGTCATGCATCCTGGCCAGCCCGAAGTCACCTAACCTCGCATTCATGTCCCTGTCCAGCAGCACGTTGCTCGCCTTGATGTCCCTATGCAGCACCTTCGACTCCCACCCCTCGTGCAGGTATAAGATCCCCGAGGCTACTTGCTTCAGGACTCGTACTCTGCTTTCAAAACCTAGCATCTTGCTATCATCACACTCAAACACCCTTTGATCAAGACTCCCATTTTCCATGAAATCATACACTAAGATTAGGCTGCCTTTCTCCTTCTTGCACCACCCTCTCAACCCCACCAAATTCCGGTGCTTCACTCTCCCAAGGCTCGATATCTCAGCCAAGAACGCCCTCATTCCATCCGCGTTTTCATGGGAGATTCGCTTTACAGCAACCTCCAACCCCCCATTCAAAACCCCTCTATAAACCTTGCCATTCCCACCAATTCCAATCATATTTTCCTCAGCAAAGCCTTTAGTTGCAGAGTCAATTTCTTGATAAGAAAGCCTATGAGGCCAGTACTCCATTTCCCAATCCTCCATTTCCTCCCTCTCTCTTCTCTCTCTCCTACTCTTTCTAACAAACAAGAACACAAATGCACAACACACAACACCAACAACCAAAACCCCTGACGTTAAACCCGCAACAAAGCCTCTAGTTCTATAAAATGGCGTCCCCGGAAGCTCAAACGACGGCAATCCGGCAGTAATCAGCCCCTGACTCAGTGAAAAATTCGTATTACTATAGCTCCAAGCTAGAATTTTGTGGCTCTGAGTCATGTTCCCCGTCGAAGCAGTGAATCCAACATACATTTCATCCTCTAAAACATCAGAAAGATCAATAGACACATTCAACAATGGCCGCGGAGGCCTCTTCACGCCCACAGGCGCCATCGTAACATTCAATACTCCATCAGAATAATCAATCCAAACTTGATACGTTCTCCCATTATTGAGATCCAACTGTTGGAAGACATCCCCCACAGACCAATACCCCGCTTCACTCGAATTGATCGATGTGAGCGAATTCACATCAATTCCAACGTGATTGTCATTGATATCGTCGAATTCATGGTTCCTAAAAACATCAAATTCAACTCCAAACACATGATTGTTAGGGTCTCCGTTGTTGGAGAAATTCAAAAACCCTAGATTCTGCGACGCGGCGGCCTCGATACCTTGGTGAATTTCGGCGTTCGGCGCGAAGAGGAAGACCATGCCGTGACCGGCGAGGCGGCCGGGGAAGGGCACCATGGCGAAGATGAAGGAGGTCGAGAATGGGAGGACGAGCGATGTGTCGGCATCTTTAGTAGGGATTTTGGAGGGGAGGAGGGCGCGGCCGATCTCGAATCCGGCGTCGCCGGTGAGGGAGAGGATGCCGGAGTCGAGAGTGGCGTTGCCGTAGCAGGAGACGGAGGAGGAATCGAAGCCGTTGAAGAGGAAATCGACGGCGGAAGTGAATTGGGCGGCGAAGATTGTTGCTATGGTGAATTGGAGAAGTTGGAAGCTGAGGTGTTTGCGTTTTTTCATTGTACTGTAGATTTTTAGAGAGATCCCAAAATTTTTAGCAGCTGATTTCTCACTACATATTTTAAAGATAATGATAATATAGAGATGGAATCTGGAAAGGACGGGAAAAGTAATCGTGGTGTAAATTGGACCGCGGAATTTATTTAATGTGCTCGAATTTGACTTTGATTCTGTCACTATCAATATCATTGAATCGATTTCAACGCACCTTCACCGCGTTACTTCATCCTTCCCATAATAGACATTACACTTTCCACTCCCTCCTTCCCATAATAAACGTTACATTTTCCTTTTTAATTTGTCTCATAAAAGATGTCACATTTCCTCTTTTTTCGCTAAAAGTTCTCTCTCACATTAATATAAATATACTATTTTCTCTATCCACTAACACAAAACAACGTCTCATAAAATCTCACTTCATTACCCAAGTGTGTCATCTTTTATGGGACGGAAGGAGTACTACTCTCCTTCACAGCTAAAATAACATTCTTTCCGACTTATTTTGAAAAAATAACAATAAATAATTAAAATAAAATAAAAACGATTAAAAACATCAACATCCGTATTCAAGCTAATATATAAATCAAAACGAAAAGCACTAAAACGTTTGTCAAACAAAAGTGATGCTCGCATAAGAAGCTCATATAAAGTACCTAGCATATCATTACTCACCATACTAAATAGACAAATGCTCATAATTAATAATTTGTGAGTTTTATATAACACAATTTCCTATAACCTTATAGAAATAACGATATACTCTTCGGAGACATCATAAGATAAATAAGTGATATATTGATCTAATTCCTCCATTATTACATGATTCGTATTGTTTTTGAAACTGATTTTAAAACGTTCCAAAATAAGTAACACTTTTAATCTTTGTTACATGGATCTTTCTCTTACTTTGTCCTTATTTGCTTAATTATTATTTTAAAAAAAATAACTCCTATACGAATAATGAAATTACAAATAAACTACAATACTATAGAAAGGTACATGGATCTTTCTCTTACTTTGTCTTTAATTGCTTAATTATTATTTTTTTAAAAAAATTAACTCCTATACGAAGGAGAAAAAAAAATTAAAATTAACTCCTATACTAAGGAGGAAATTACTCTTTAATTGCTTAATTATTATTTTTTTAAAAAAATTAACTCCTATACGAAGGAGGAAAAAAAATAAAATTAACTCCTATACGAAGGAGGAAATTACAACTGATGTTACAACTGATGTCAAGAGGGCTCAAACTCGGCACCTCATACAATAATGTCTAAGCTCCTTGCCGTTAGGACAAAGGCTCTGGACGTCTTTATTTGCTTAATTAACAAAACACACATTTTCTTTTTGACGTAAAAATATTGAAACTTTGATTTTTTGTCTCACGCCGATTTAGTAGTGGAGCATATTTCTTCTATTTATGACGGGATAACCCTCATCTTATTAGACATTTGAAGAGAATGAGTGACTCATTTCTACACAATATCGGAGTAGACGCAAGTCGATATGGATTTTTTTTAATTTCATGTGTAGAAGTCATTAGTCCGAAAAAAAAAACGTATCCCTATTAGATACAACGTATTGGTGGATAACTCTCCTTATTATGAGATTTTTTTAAGAGTTAGTGACTCATTTCAATAAAAAAAATGTCAAATTTAAAAAGAGACGAAGGTACTCTCCGTCCATAGAAATAGTATGTCACTTAGGACTAACAAGAGTTTTAATGCGTAATTAGTAAAATTTAAGATAATGGAAAAGAAATAGTT
Organism: Salvia splendens; assembly: GCF_004379255.2. NCBI lineage: Eukaryota > Viridiplantae > Streptophyta > Magnoliopsida > Lamiales > Lamiaceae > Salvia > Salvia splendens. Next base: position 54,030 of record NW_024598648.1, read on the forward strand.
GAAATTGGATAGAAAATGTGGGGTCCATAAAATTGAAGTAGAAAAAAAATGTTATACAATATGGACTAGAAAAGAATAAATATAACCTAATTTTATGGATCAGTAAGTATTTATTGGCAGTTTGATTGGGAGTTATTGCATAAATAAGACGTAACAAATCATGTCGACATGGTATTAGACGTGTTACTTGATCTAAAAGTTTGAGGATTATGATTTTGTTCATTCGAGTCAAAGATATACAATCAAATTGGATTAATTTATTCAATGGTTGAATTCTGTCGAAAATAAACGTATCGATCTAGTCACGGCCATCCAAATTAAGAAATCCATTGCCAAATCTTTTAAATTTTTAAAGAAATATCCTACTATTTGTGTACAGTTTCGCAATTGCTTAACGTCAAACCGAACATAATACTGAAGTGGAGTAAGAGTTTCCACAATAGAGGCGCCGCGGCGGGGAGAGAGCGTCGAGAAGGCGGCGGTGGACGAGGCAGAGCGGCGGTCGCGCGGTGTCAAAAACGTTTTTTTTTCTTTTTCTTAATGTATTTTGTAATGATGTGGCGGAAGAGTTTTTTGTGGCAGTGCTGACTATGTGGACAAGTTTTTTATGGCTGTAGCGTGACTGTTTTGTCTTATTGTGGACACTCTTAGTACTCCTTCAGCCTTAGAGCATCCACAATGGAACGCCCTATCCTCCACCACATCAGCATTTATCCTCCACCCCATCCACCTGTGAGACGCCCTATAGTTTTAACTCCTATTTATATATATTTTTTATGTTTGCAAATATATCAATTAACAAAAATAAATATAAAAACACCACAATTAAAGGTAAATCCTATCGTGAGAATTTATTTTTTATATTTTGTGTTTGCAAATATGGAAAATCGTCGGAATTTATTATTGAATTTAGAGAGAAATTGAGATAGGGAAGAGAGTGGAGAGAAAAGTGTGAAATGAAGTAAAAAAAATAGTAATATATATATAAGAAAATATATATAAAAAAAGAAAAATATGTTGCATCGTCCGGACCCCCGCAATGGGGCAGAGGATAGTCCGGAGGATGCAAAAATTGCATGGTCGTTCGCGGACGATGGATAGGGCGTGGAGGATGGGGGGAGCATCGTCCGCCCCCCTGCAGTGGCGGACGATAGGGTGGAGGATGCATCGGGCGGGCTATCCTCCGCCCTACTGTGGATGCTCTTAATGTATATAACCCCTTCCATAGATAGCACAAAATTTTATATAGTTTTATTTTGTGTGTTAGATGAAGATAATAAAGTAAATAAAAATAAAATAAAGATAACGATATTTCTATTTTTAGTAATTAGTTAATTTAGTTAGAACAAATTAAAAAAGAAAGTGTGTCATCTTTGATGGGACGGAGTGGGTAATTGTTATTCCTAAGCTTAATTGTTTAAAAGCATCTCCAATCATATACCAAATCTCATTTTTAGTGTAGAAAACTTTTCTAATTATAATTCAAAATCAAACTCATTTTTACATTTTTCTATAAAATAACGTCAAATGTGGAGCCACTACATAAACTTTGTTAGACATATAATAGACAATAGTGTAAAATTTTAGTCTGATATAAATAGTTGGAGTAAAATTACTTTTTTTTGTGACATACACTCAAAATTGAGTTTGAATTTGGTGAAAATAGTTAGAGATGCTCTAAAACCATTGCCAACCATACTCTAAACTCAAACCCATTTAGGGTTTTATAGCGTAACAACACCAAATATAGTGCTACTATAAAAAAAATGATACATTGCAATCAGCTAATTTTTATTTAATTAATGTGAACTAAAACATGATCAATAATTTGATACATTGCAATCAGCTAATTTTTATTTAATTAGTGAACTTAAACATGATCAATAAATTATAATAACAAAATGAAAAAAATGAAATCTAATAATTAGGTAAATAATACTACTACCGTCCTATCTAAGATGACACAGTTTTTTTCCGCACGTGTTTTGAGACCTATTTAAAGTATCTATACATATATAAAAGGTGAGTTTTGGGACATTTTGAATAGTAATTTTGTATAAGGGATGTAAATGTAATTAATAAAAGCGATTAAATTATCTTTCACTAAAATTCATAAAATTTTGGTACGCACAATTTTAATTCATGCGGCAGTTTCTATCTTCAAATATAAAAATTGATTATGAATTATTGTCATAATTATCCACTCTCTTAACAGTTATAAATACTATAATTGTATTATCCACTCTCTTGACAGTTATGAATTATATTACGATTCAAAAATACTACTACATAACCTAATCAATGAATTGGCAATTGTAAATTAATGGCATTCATTCAAAGACCACTATATACGTTTTTTTTTTCAATAATGTTCATGACTGTACATTTATTATAATAATAATAATAATAATATAATAATAATAATAATTTCATAAGTCATGCGAATGATAATTCTTTGATATTTGTAACTCCCAAAATAGGACGACTTCTCAATACTCTACGTCTATAAATTTGTAGCATGTGTAAGATTACAATTCACTTTTTTATTGTCTTCCCTTATTGCATTCTAATTTTTAAAAATTATGGAATTCACTTTCCTAAACCGTCTACAACCTAGCAATACTTCGTCATCCATTCGAGTCTGATGCCCGTCTACAACCTAGCAATACTTCGTCATCCATTCGAGTCTGATGCGTGCGTGTTTGTGAATTCATGAAACATGGAGAGAAATCCAATGTAATCTCCTTGGAATGTGTTTTCCACGACCGTGTGGTATAAGTGTTGTTTCTTATCTTATTACGTTTTTTAGTTATTTATCTAAAACCATTAATTGTTTATTTTTTCCATTTGTTGGTGATGAGTATATTTTAAAGTTAAGGGTTTAGGATTTAGTTTTCAAAGGAAGAAGAGAATGGAGTCGTCTGCTGGCGACGTAGCGGTCAACAGCTGGCTAGCAACGGTGGCATAGTCCTAACCAACTACGGCGCATTAGGGTTTTAAATATTAGTAGTAATACGTTGTTTATTTAATCGCAATTGTCTTTGCTAACTGAATAGTGCCTTTTGCTATTTATAAGCCTATAATTCATCCTTAATTATGAATTGAGTTTTTATATATGTAGAAGATTAGTTTGGGAAGAAATAGGATGAATTCCATGAATTACATCATAACAATTTTAAAATTATGCCATAATTTAAGTTTCACTTTTAATGCATAAAGTTAAAAGTATTGTTTCACCTTTTCTCATCTTAATTATGAATTGAATGTATGTATAAAATTCTAATAAATGTTGGGTACATCAATATGTATAAAGTATACCAATTTACAAAAAAGTTAATTATATAAATAAATGACTCACAATTTTTCTATTTATAAACGTATAACCCATCTTAATTATGAATCGGATGTTTATATGCATATAGAATGAATTTTGGAAGAAATAACATGAATTTCATTATAATAATTTTAAAATTATGCCATAACTTTTGTTTCGATTTTTATGCATAAAGTTAAAAGTTTCTTTTCAGTTTTTCGCATCTTAATTACGAATTAAATGTACATAACAAATTCTAATAAAAGTTAGGTATAACAATATGCATAAATTACAAATTGCTATTGTTTCACTTTTGATTGAAAATCAGGTCATTTTAAAATTATGCTAAATGTGAGGTTATTTGTTGAAATAAATGTGAAGTTATTTATCTATCTATACATATATAAAGGGGGAGTTTTGGGAGTATTTATGAAATTATCATTTAAGCTTAAATATATAATTTAAATATTACAATCTAGACATTTAAAAATAAAAACTTTCTCACAAAGGTGCGTAGTGTGCAGCTACAAGCGGTCAAATATAATTAAAAAAAATGTGTTTTGTCTCTTCACTTCCACTTGAATAATTTGAAAGGTCACAAGATATAAAGGATATTTATTATTAATTTAATTTACAATAAATAATACTATACCATTGAGTTACTATCAAATCTTCTATAAATATCAATTCTATTAATCAAAAAAATACTATTTCAGTAAATATGCTTCTGTCCGTCAAATCATGTGGAGTATTATCTTTATCTCCCAGTTATTTAATCTAATTTATTTTTTTAATTATGTTATTTTACTTTTGATGCTTATCGTATTTTAGTTTCTTATCTTTCCTTTTTATTATTATATTTTATTCTATTCATTATATTATTGCAAACAATTAAAAAATATATGTGGGCAACTATTTTGTAAAATCTTCACTTATTTTTGCAGGTATACTTTTGCCTTGAGAAATTTGATAACATTTAAATAACGCTTAGTTTTTAATTTTTGGAAATTAAAAGGTTTTAAAATTTTAAATAATAGGTGTAGAGAGTGAAAAAGTTTTGAGGAGTTATCTTCTATTTTTTGGACTATAAATATATGATATTTGGTAATTTATCCACTCACATATTTTTTTCATCACGTTTTTCACTCCTTTCATATTTTTCAATCTCTTCATATTGTTTAACATGAAGTTATGATATTCTTTTTATTTTTTTCTATTATTAAAGTTTGTTTTAAAGTGATTAACAAAGTAAAGTTGAACTGGGACGGAGGGAGGATTTTATTATATTTGGCTCATTTGTTGGTCATGATGATTATATTTTAACGTTAAGGGTTTAAGATTTAGGTTTCAAGGTTTGGGTTTTTAGAGTATTATGGTCACTATATTGCAATGTAATGAAGCTCGACTATAATAAAGTATAGTACTAATTTAAATGGATACAGAATACAAAAAAGATTATACACAATTTTGTGACAATATTATTCTGCGTCGGCGCTTTTATACTTCAAAATACAATTTTAAAACCTTTTTGAGGTTTGAAAAGCTATCGTCCAATTTTAAAACTTGCAATACTACCAATTTGTTTTCGGAATCAAAACTTGATCTTGTGTTAATCAATTAACAATTTAAAATAGTATGATAATAAAATATTTCGTCGTGCATCGCACGTGGGCTAAAACTAGTTAGTTTTAATGTATTAGATTGTGAGGATGTAATCAATTGATAACAAATTAGCAATTCAAAATTGAGATCAATTTTTAACCATTAGATTAGAAGATTTAGTGGTTGATATAATGAAAAATGAATTATATTTTAAATTTAAATAATTATAAAATAAAATTATCCTAAAATTTTAAATTTATGTAACTCTCTTGATTTAAATTATTTTTTCGCATAAAATATATCAAAGTAAAGGTAATTTTATAAGGATTCTAACGAGATATCAATTGCATATGTTACGACGACGTTCGGATGATGAAATTTGATAATTTTTATTTCAGTTTTCGTATATGTTGATAAACATATTTTTTTATCGACAAATACATCAAAAATATTTCGATATTATGCATGTAAAATCTCAATAAAATTGTGTTGATATTTTTGTGTACTTGTGTTAAAATACTCATGTCATTGTGTTGATATTTGTAATACACAATGTTGATATAAAAATACACAATGATTATGATATGATAACAGAATAACGGTCTTACCCTTTTGTTGATATTTTGTCTACTATTTATTGAAATTCGTTAGATTTAATCTCATCCACTTAAAATCTAAGGGTGAAGATTTAGTCTTGATTTAGATTATGATGCTATAAGTAATACTAAGAGCACCCTTAGATTGTGAATGTAAAAAGTTGATGGAATGTGATGTCAGTATACTAAAAGTAGAATAAAGTAGATGGTTCTATAAATTGTGGACAACTCAAAATGACAAAATGGTTCTTTAAATGGTAGGCAAAGGGAGTAATTAAAATTGAAAGAATAGTTCAATAATTTTTTTAAAAAAATATATCTCTCTTACTTTATCAATTATGATGCATTAAAATCTATTCTCAACCAAGAGTGCATATTCTCGTGAGATAGAAGGAGTATTTTGGATCTGAGAAAATATAATATGAATATTAAATACATCTAAAATATAAAAACTTTCCTTAATTTTTTTGACCTTTGTTTCCTTTATTGAAGTTTTTGAGTATATAGCAAAAAAAATCGATACATATAAAATTGAAGATTTCGCATAATTCATTATAATGCTAGCAAAGCTTAAATTATGACCAACTTTATTACTTGGGTAAATTGTTGGTGAAGTTTAAAGACAAAATAAAATTTTATTAGCATATTATGAGAATAACTTAAATTTCCTTAGCATATTAATTAGAGCATCCTCAACGGTGATTGCTGGGACGGACAGCGTCCGTGCCGACGGCGCGACAGCTCCTCGTCCGCCGCTGCATTCTTGCCAACGACACGGCGTTGCTCGATACATCGAGCACATCTGTGCCGCTGAGCAGGGAGATGTGGCAGCACACAATTGGCCAACCGCTTAGCCGTTGGCATTTTTCATTTTTTTTATAAAAAATCAAATTTTAATTTAAAAATCATTTTTTTTTAAATATTTTCCCACTTCCCATTAAATTATATCCGTTTTGTCACCGCTTTTAATTTATTTTTCAATTTTTTCCCAAAATTCACATTTTTCATCTATAAATACCCCTATTTCCACACAAAAAATCTTACACCACACTATACAATTCTCATCTAAATTCTCTCATCAATTCTCAATCTTTCACTTCACTCTTGTAAAAAAAAATGTCCGGCTCCGACGATAACCCCTCCGGCTCCCGTGTTTGGAACCACGAATGGTTCCCTAGTCCGGAAACGGAATTCTCGCCCCCTCCTCTAACCCAAGGTTCTCAAATTCCGTGTGGCTACCGTCCTTACCCGGTGGACGAGCAAGATGCCCCTGATGGGCGATAGGGGTGGGCACCCGAACAAGGATTGGGAGGGAGGGAGCGGCGACTCCCCAAACTTCTCATATTCCTCATCCTCGTAGCACTCGTGTCATGGGTCGTGGCTGCAATCCTCACGTCCGCACCTCGTACACTCCGAGGGAGATGGATATGATGTTCAAAGCCTATTTGTAAATATTCGAAGATCCGGAGGTTGGCACGAACCAAACCGGAGATAGGTTTTGGTTCCGCGTCTCTCGCCGGTACAATGCCACCCGACCGGAGGGAACCATCGAGCGCAATGAGAGTATGGTGCTCAATGCCATCTTCAGAGCCAACGAATAAATCCAAAAGTTCCAGGGGATTTACCACCAGGAACAGGAGTCGGCGGGGAGCGACAAGAGCTAGCTCGATATCACAGTGCCTCCATGGCGACCTACCAATCTTGTTATTACAAAGCATTCAAGTACCTCAGCGCTTGGCAGGAGATGCGTACGCATTCGAAGTATAAGTGAGGCTTATCATCCTCCTCCAGCTCCTCCAACAAACGGTCGAAGTGGTTATCCGACGTCGGCTCGGATGATGTGGCTAGCCAGCCTGCCGCAGCTAACTTGGGTAGCGCCTACGCCGGCCCGAGTAGTTCCCAACGCCGGCCGCAAGGAAGGAAACAGGCGGCGGCCAACCACCGTCGCGTCGCTGCAGCTCCCGCTCCTGCTCCCTTTGTGCCACCTCAACCGCCCACCAACTCGTTGTGGACTCTTTTGGCTCAACTCAATATGGCCAATACGTCGCACATGTCTCCCGAGCAACTTGATGCACGTTATGCAATGATACGAGGTCTCCGAAAAACATTGGGGATAGAATAGTCTTCCACGAAGGTATTTTAAGTGTGTAATTTTTAATTTGTAGGATTTTAATTATGTAATTTTTATTTTTTAGGATTTTATGTATGTAATTTTTATTTTCTAGGATTTAAGTATGTAATTTTTATTTTTTTTTAATTTGTAATAGTAGTTTGAGTATTTTTAATGTATTTTTATATTGTACAAATATTTTTAGTAATTAAAGTATTTAAATTAAATAATGAAATTGTGGGACCTTTGAGCATGTCCTTATAGAAGAGCATGAATGTGGATGTGGAGAAGAGCATAAAGTAAAAAATTAATAAATGTGAGGTCTGCCACATCCATGCTTTTTGGATGAAATTTCTCTTAATCAATATGCATCGAAAAATAAGTGGAAGCTGCATCCAAAAATAAATTTTTTCCACCTGTAACATTTTATGCTCCGCATGTAATTCCAATTTTCGACGCATATAGAAATTCATTTTCTATGTATATAAACTGAAATTTGTTCCTACCTTTAATATTTTATTTTCTTGCTTGGAATTTTTTAGTTTTTTATATGTTATCAAAAACAGTAAATTATAATCAATTAAGTAATTAATTAATATGCTAACAAGTTTAAATTATGGTTTAAAAAAAGGACAAAAAAATACTTTCTATATTTTAGATATTTATAGTTTTCTTTCATATTATATATGATTACCCTTGTCAAAAAATATTTGATTGAACATATCAACTTTATTGTCACCTTGGTCTCAAGATTAGGAAATCAATCCTCTGGCGCATGAGTCGGCACACGGCCTAATCCATAAGTGTGGCGGATGAATAAGGTTTTGAATGATTAAATGTTATTGATATCAGTATATTCATGCTATGCATATTATACTTATATTAATACTGATTTTTGAGTCGTCGTTTCTAGTGAGTACTTTAATAAGAAAAAAAAAACAAATTTTAAGATAATATTTAATTTTTTACATAAAAATATTCCATAAAAATTTGAATCAATCCTTCAAGTTCTTGGGTATCTGGTAAGAAGATTTATTTACTTAATATACTAAAGCCAAGATTAAAATATGTTTTTTAATGGAGTATAAAAATCTATGATTATGAGTTATGACATTTTTATAAAATAAAATATATAGGGAAAATAAAAGACTATATTGCAACCACAGTGGACGGATGTTCCAGCGGACATCCCGACGGACTTTCCAAAAACACCTTCTGCCACGTCATAAGGACATCCCACTGCACAATGACGGACATCCCCAAGGACATCCCGACGGACATCCACAATAATAAAATTTCACAAATTCACCAAATTAAATAATTTACGGAATTAAACAATTTACGGAATTAAAATTTCGACACGAATACAGACAAAATTCAACCACTTTATTTAAAACAAAAAACATACATAATTATTAAAAAATACATAGTTAAAAAAACAACCTCAAGCTTCGACAAATGCGGCCCCCGTCTCACTCCTCGTCGTCCCCGCCGCCAGTCCCGTCGTGCCCATGGCCGGTCTCGGCGTCACTCACGGGCAGGGATGGCGCCCCAAATCGAGCCGCATACTGTCGATGACATCCTTCAGCATCAACTTGTATAAAGGGTCAGTCGCTGCATACCACTTCTCCATGTTGTGTATCAGGGTCTCATGCAGTTGTATGCGAGCGAGTGAATGGAGCTCGGGATCGATCTGGGAAGGAGCTGTCGGTTGGACCTCGGGGGACCCGCTGGCACTTCCCCTAGCCATCCGCATCGCGGTCTTCTGCCCAACCGGGCGACGTCAGCTTGAAGACGATTGAGGGGTCGGGAACTCTGCCTCGGCGTCAGGGAGTTCATGGGAACCGGAGGCGTTGATCTTCGTCCGCTTCGGCCAGCCAACTTCAACACCCGAACTAAACTTGGCGGAAGTCTGCACCACAAGAAAAACCTCCCAATATTTGAATTCCCCGAAACCCAATTCACTGTCGGGGAACTGCTGGTGAGACAGAAGCTTCACATCATGGGGGGGCATGCCGCTGGTTGACGTGCGGAGGTTGTTTTGGTAGATGCCGGTAAATCGGTTGAGTTGTCTCCTCAGTCGCTCCCACTGTTTCCGGCATTGCTTTCCATCGTTAGGCTTCCCACCTGGCGGTTTGAATTGGAGGTAGCTTTAGCTAATGCGCCACCACATTCTGTCGATATGCTGGTTAGCCCCGACGTAGGGATCCTCGACTACACTGATCCAGGCCTTCGCCAGTGCGACGCACTCCCCTATGCTCCAGATGGTCCTCTTTCTCCCGCCGGGTTCCTCCCCCTCCTCCTCGGCCCCCGCCCCACCCTCGTTCCCTGCACGCGAGGACGAGGTAGTGCCTTTGTCCTTCCCTATCCCTTGCTTCCGCGTCCTCCCTGCCGCCGGTGGCATCTCAGTGGGAGACTCTCTGACCAGAGATAGCCTCAACTCCTCAAAAGAGAAAGTCTCAATGCCGGTGAACTGAGTCTCCAGAGGAGTACTATGGGGGAAATCACTAGACAATAAATCCATGTAGAGGCGATAGACATTGTCCCCAAATGATTGGAGGACCCCCTGCCTGCTCCCCACCGCAGTGGCAGGCATGCCCTGCATCATCCCGGGCATTTGGGGCATCATCCCACCCATCCCTGCACACCAATGGGGTACATATTGTAGTACCCGTGCATCATCCCCGCCATTTGGGGTTGGGGAATCATCGGTGCCATCCCGGACATCGGTGCACTTCCGTCGGCATTTTCCCAACTCTAACGGAAAAGTCGGCGTTTGTGACTCGCTCGTGGTGGGAGAATCACTATCGTGGTGCTCCATTTATCTTTAAGGCCATCCACAATAGGCGCCCAGCGACCGCCCAGCCGAGCGCCGGCGCTGGGCGGTTCGCTGGGCGATCTATTGCAGCCGCCCAGCGGGCGATTGGAGAGAGAAACCGCGCAGCGCTGGGCGGTCGCGTGGCGCTGGGCGGTGCGCTGGGCGGTCCGTTCGGCGCTATTGCAGCGCCCGGATCGCCCAGCGCACCGCCTAGCGCGAAAAAATAAATTTTTTTTTTTCGAAACACTATATATACGCGCTTTGTTCGTCATTTTCCCGTATATGTCTCGTAAATTTAATTTCGCATATTGTGTGATTGTTAATTATTTCATTTTGTATATATTTGTTAATAGTGATGTGGATAGTATTATTAATGTTTCTCGTATATGTCTCGTAAATTAAATTCCGTATATTGTGTGATTGTTAATTATTTCATTTTTATATAATTGTTATTAGTGATGTGGCTATTGATGTGGCTGGGCTATTTATGATGTGGCTAGGCTATGGCTGAGCTATTTATGATGTGGCAGGAGGATTTTTAGTGCTGATGATGTGGCAGTGGCTAGGCTATGGCTGAGCTATTGCTGGGCTATTCCTATTGTGGATGACCTAAAAAATGAAAGTAGAGAGAGAAACTCGTTCAAACAAGTGGTGCGAATGAAATGAAGTTCAACGAGCCGTATATATAGAGTTTTTTTTAAAAAAAAATAAAATTAAAAATCGGGACGTCCATCGTGGCACCGCAATGATGGACGTCACGACGAACGTCGTTGGAAAGCCGCGGAACTCCGGTGTCCGCAAGCGACATCCGCGTCCGCCGGGTTTACGCCTAATGTCTGACGTCCAGCACGCCGATCCGATGTCTGCCGGGACGCCCGCTGCTGCTTGTGGATGCTTTTACGGCCATCGTCATCCAAACAAATTTGGCGAGAGAGTTTAGGTATGCCCAACAGACAAATGCTTTTCCAAAGATTCTCGCTCCTCAATTCCTCTCTCCTCAAATTTTCAATTTATTCTTGCATTGCATATCTTTGTCATGTAACGCAAACGATTTTTTTATTGTTCCGCATGTAGCTAACTATTCATGATGTTCAGAATCACAATTCTCTTTCTCCAACAACTGAACAACGGAATTGAATTCATTCAGATAATTGAAATTTGAGATATTTCCCCAAATTTGAAATTCCTAGGTTTCGAGAATTCGACCGTTGGAGGATGGGGGCGGAGTCGCCGAGTCCGGCTGTGTGGGGCACGTGGGAGGATCTTATTTTGGGTGGCGCTGTTGTGAGGCACGGAACCGGCGGTTGGAACGTCGTCGCTTCGGAGCTTCGTGCGCGCACCCTTTATCCGTATGCCTTTACTCCTCAGGTCGATGCATAGTTTAAATTAATGTCTAATTTATAATTAATTTTATTGTTTTTATAAAAATTATTTGATGATAAGCAAGTTAAATCACATTTATAAAAAGAGGATTTTCTGGTCAGTAAAAAATTTCAATTGTAATGAACAGAGTTTGTGCAGCTTGATCACGTATGAATTCTTTTGCTAATAGTAGTAATAATTAAAGTAATAAATAATCAATTGACCTATGTAAAAGTTGGTTAATCTGTGCTTCATATCATGCATGCAAGAGCAGTTTTGAACTTAGAAGAGCAGAGAATTTGATGAAAACATACATAAATGGCTGTCACTGCTACTCAAGAGTTGAAGACTATTCAATAACCACATATTTTGATTGGACAGCAAAGGATTGATATGGTCAAGAATATATTAATAGTCTTTAGTTACAATGTTTATATGATTGATCAAATGAAGAAATATTAGTGGTTCTCTCTCTACAAATTTCTCATTTTATGATTCTGTCTCGATCGAAAGATTTGTGGTAGGTAGTCGACGATGTTTAGTCTTTTGGGTACGGAAGTTTCTGTTAAGAGCTTGGTCTTTTGGTTAATTCTTCGGTGTTAGTGCCTGTGCCCTGTGGTATGCTAATATTGATTACTCGAGTCAAAGCCTATCTCATCTGACCTATTTTCTGTTAGTTAATGGCATGGGGCTGTATCACAAGATTAGAATTAGAGATCACAAGAAAAATGTACTAGTGAATAAACTTGGATGTTCTTGTTATCCACTTATGCTTGTTCTTAGTTCCTTTTCACATTATTTGTCTTGCGTCTTCCACTAGTTTGGCTAACTGGTAGATATGGGATCCTGATTGTGATATATATATATATATATCCAATTTAACACTGATATGTGAAGTTTTAATAGGATTTGGGACTTAGCCAAGAGATTTAGGATTCATTAGCTAGAAAAATATGAGTTCCTAAAGAATATGGTTTCTAGAAAGTGAAAGATGAGGATGGTATTATGGGTGCACTATTCAATACTTTCTGATATAAATCTTTGTCATTTTGTAAGCTCGGTTTAGTCGATGAATGATGCATCTTTTTCATCTAAAACTGTATATTTGAATTAAAAAACAGAAAAAAGTAAGAGGAGGAATTACAGGTTGCTACTACTTCTAAAGATTATAGAATGCTTATATGAAAACATGAGCCTCTGAAATAATTCTCACCAAAAAAATGTATCTAATCAATAAAAAGTAGAGATAAAGATATTGCACATTGTTTTTCTTGCAACTTTTACTTAGCAAATGACAGACCTTCCAATAATTCCAGGCTTGTAAAGAAAGGTACGAAGACCTACAAAAACGTTATTCTGGATCCACGTGAGTCATATTTTCTTCTAATTATCGTGCCTAGTTTGATTTACATTCACAATCCATCTGGATTTTACCGACTCGGATTCTGATGTAGCATGTTAGTAACACAGTTTCAAAATTCTAGCCGACCAAAGCTAATGTTTGTTCTTGTGAAATGTGAATGACTCAGGGCTTGGTTTGAAGAACTGAAAATGCAGCGTGTTGCAGAGCTCAAGCGAGAACTGGTTAAATCTGAAAACTCAATAGGGTTAGCACAGATGTATAAATGTATTTATGTGAGCATAAAATACAATTACTTACTCTTCTCTCTATACTGTTTAGGTAAGTTGTCTGCTTATACATGTTCCTGGAGATGCTATAGGGATGATAACGTTTGAACCTCGAGATTATGTCTTGTTTGAAGTTTAGAACTAGTCTAATAGTCTGTGACACGTTAAAAACTAGTAAAAGATTAGTACTATCTGGTGCTTACTTTGGCTTATTGAATTGTGATTGTTTTCTCTGCACCTGCTTACGAAATCCTCTTCTTCATCGTCGTGTTTTGACTTTCCGTGTAACTTATTGTGGAGCATCTGTTTTTCTTTCAATAATCTCTTAGTGTTGTTGATTTCCAGAACACTTGAGTTGAAGATCAAATCATTGGAGGGAAAGAAACAACAATCTAAACAAGGTGAATCCGGTTCCAGCGAGACTGAATCACCTCCACCCGTGTTGGACTCAGAAGCCACCGAGTCAATCAGCAGGCAGACATCAAATGGTGAGAACTCCGTTGGCAGCTTCACAAAAGAAACGAGCACGATGGGAAGCTGGTTGTGCGACCATCAGCTTCAAGCAGAGGAGACGGAGACGAAGCCCAGCACATCTGCCTGCTCTGAGCTGGGAAAGGATCCAAGCATTGATGACCTCCCTGAGGTCGGTTATGAGCACGGAGTCATCGTTAGGAAGAAACGAGGGAAGAGAAAGAGAAAGGACTGCAGTCAAGTTGCCAAAGAGAGAAGTGTTGACAACAATGATAACTTAGGTTCTTCCAATGCTGTTTCGACTGCAAATAAGGAAACATCAACCAACGAATGTAAGAGCATGAGAATCTCCAGTTCCAAGACCACCGGAAGGGAGAGCTTGATCGAGATATTCGAATCCATTGCACGGAGTGAATCAGCAGCAGTCTTCAGACATCGAATGGACAGTCAGGTAAGAAGACAACAAACTCACTACATAAAGAAAAAAAAGGTTCACTCTGTCTTCCTCTTACCGTCTCTCTTGACATTACTGATGACAGAAACGGGCGCGATACAGACGTGTTATCCGGCAGCACATGGACATTGGCACGATAAAATCAAGAATCGTCAGTCGGTCCATAAAAACAGCGAAGGAGCTCTTCCGTGACCTGCTGTTGCTGGCGAACAATGCGTTGGTGTTTTACTCGAGACGCACGCGTGAGTACAAGGCTGCAATCACTCTGCGGCAGCTGATCATGAAAGATTACAAGCTGCATTGCAGAGGGTATTGCAATGAAGCCACGTCGGACTTCATCCCGTGCAACCCTCCGGTGAGGCCGCGGACAGTGCGGCCTCAGCCTCGTGCTCCAGTGTACAAGGACAAGGAGGCAACGTCGGAGAAAGCCTCGAAACCAGAGAATGCTGCTCTTGCCACTCCGGTGGGATCGAGGAAACAGTGTAATTCCGGTAACAGTGTGTTGAAGCAATCCTTGTTGAAGGCTAAGAAAGGTTTGAAGAGACCTGCGAAATTGAAAACTGAATTAGGTGATCCACATCGTAAAAATACACCAGCAAAACAAAGGAAAAGAGTGCGGAGATGACAATGTTTTATCAATAGAAAAAAAAACTTGTGTTAAAAGAAAAATGTACAGACTTCTTTCTATATTATATCTGATTCATGTCTAACATATTGATTGTAGATTTGTAGATTACGGAGAGGGCAATCGATGACAGGCGAATTTGATTACTTTAAAATACACATGTTCCATGTACAAAATTAAAAAATTTTCCTTTTCATTGTTACACCAATTTTAATTTTGTCACGTTGAATTCCATTCGGGAGAAATTTAATTTCATGTGCGGTTCCATACAAGGCAAAAGAAGTGCAATTCCAGAGTTGGTGTTTGCATATCTCTAAATAAAGTTATCCTATTTTTTTGGTATAATGTCCCTTGGGATGGGCTGTTTATACAAGTTAGTATTTATAAAACCAAAGGCCGATTTACATCTGGTATATCCGTATATGCACCAGCGAATTTTAATGACATAAAAGAGAGGAAAAAAAAAAGAAAAAAAGAATGTGTATACTTCGCTGCAAAATTGATAAATTAAGAGATGTAGAAAAAAAAATTGAAGTATTACTAATGAAAAATGAGAAATGCCATATTATAGAAAGAAATTTATCATAAAAAAATATAAATAGACTAGTTTTGGTAGAAGGATCTATATGAAAGACTATATAACTACTACTCTGTACATTTTGATTTTTATGAACATAGGAGTATTAGACATGGGAAGTGGTAACGACCATAAAAACTGGCAAATTTTCATAGAAATGCTTCAACGGTTAAAACTGCCCAGTTCTATTTCATGAGAGCACCTCGGATTTACTCACAAATTCCCACTAATAAAAGAGGAAAATAATCAAACTATAGCTCTATGAAAATAGTAATGAAGCGAAAGGGGTAACGCAAAATTTAAAACTCATAAATCCTGTTGTTTTTAGAGTAGTAAAATCCTTTTTTTATGAAGTAAAACATACGATTCTGATCTTTAAAAATGGAACATGAAAGATTTTGGTTCAGATTTTCTTTTTATAGAATAAGTACTGCGAAAGTATATAAGAGTAGCAACTTATGGGAAAATAAAAAGAAAGAAAATACTACCATACTGATCAAACATAGGAGTATTAATTTAAAGCATATCAAACCTTTTCCAGTACTCATTCCTTATTTTGCTGACATTAGCACTTTTGACACTTCTGGAATAATAGTCTTAATAACCAAGATTTAGAATCTAAAAAACCCAAGGTTTAGGAACACAAAAATTTCGGCATTTTTTAGTTTTTAATCGAAATTTTCTCGAATCCAAATACATGAATTTAATGTTCTTCTAATTCTTCACTAACGCTGTAATTTCAGTCAAGTTAAAATTAATTTAATTTACACGTGAAATATTAATATATGCATGGTGTGGTATGCCAACACCTATAGTAATGACTGGGCAACATGATCAATTTGAATTAAAAACAAAATATCAAGTTCGTGTATTTGTAGGAATTGCTCATTAGGGAAATCAAAAGAGCACAAAGTTCGTGGTATAGATTAAAAAATCGAGTAAAAAATTTAAAAAGGTTCTAGAACTAATACTACTAGTATATGCAAAAAATAAAAAATAAAAAATTAAAAATTAAAAATTATAGCATTAAAAACTGAAAAAAAAGAGAGAAACACCTCTATATGCTGCATGGAAGGCACGTGCAGGAACAAGACCCGGGTCTGCTGCAAAAGAAAAGTTATCAAAATTATAGTAATATCATAATAAATGTGACAGACAATAGAATTAAATATAACTACCATCATCGTATCATGGTTATAGCCTGTACCATACCAACTGAGTAATTATTGCCATTATTTATAATAAAATTAAATTAAAATGGGGAGTTGAGTTGGAAATCCAAAGGAGTATAGTTTAATTGGTCAAATTTAGGTGCTATTTAGGGGCAGTTGCCGTGACGCGTTAATTAAACTTTTGTATTAAATTATTGATATTTGTTTGGTACAAATGTCAATAGTGAGTCAACAATTCCACCAGGGTTGATGAGAGAGATTCATTTTTCATTTTTTTTTTAATTAACTTCATATATTTATATCATATCATATATATGAAGGAGGAAATTACGAGGAAAGACTCCTATAACAAGGAGGAAAGACAAATTACGCCACCCAGGGTTCGAACTCGAGACCTCCAGGATGAACACGGTATCCAGCACCCTTTACCGCTAGGCCAAGGGGCTTGGATAACTATTGTTATTTCATTTATACGAGTTTATTTTACCCAAAAGGTATACAAGTTTAATTTTAGGAAAATAACTCCAAACTTTATGATACAAGTTTAATTTTACATCTACAAGATTAGAGCATCCACAACGGTGGCGTCCGTCGCCATGGCCGTCCGCGCCGCTGGCACGGACGCTACCCGCCGCCGCTGGCGTGGCGCGCTGGGATTCGTCAACGACATAGCCGTTGTGTTTAAATTTTTTTTAATTAAAAAATCGGTTTTTAATAAAAAAAAAACCGATAAAAAATATAAAAAAAATTCACTTCCCAAAAAAATATATCCGTTTATAACCGTTTTTTTCACTTTTTAATTTTTTTTTTCATTTTTTTACTCCAAAAATACACACTTTCATCTATAAATACCCCCAATTTCACTCCCAAAAATTCACATCAAACTACACAATTCTCATCTTCATTCTCTCATATCCATTTTCATCTTCAATCTCTCATATCCATTTTCATCTTCATTCTCTCATACCCTACAACATCACTATGTCCGGCCAAGAACCCTACGGGCTCCCACGGTTGGAACCCCGAATGGTTCGGTTCACAACCGTTTCCTAGTCCGGAAACGGACTATTCGACCCCTCCTCTCACCCAAGATTCGGGGGTTCCGGGTGGCTACCGGCCATACCCGGTCGACGAGCAAGGTGCCTCTGATGGGCGATACGGGTGGACACCGGAGCCTAGGCCTCCCGTCCCTTCCCAAACTCCGACTCCTCCATCTCGCGCCGGTGTCCGCACACCGTACTCACCGGCGGAGATGGATAGATTGTTCAAGGCGTACTTGGAAATCTCCGAAGATGCGGTGGTTGACACGAACCAATCCGGCGATCACTTTTGGTGGCGCGTCTCTCGGCGGTACAATGCAAACCGGCCGCCGGGAACGATCGAGCGCAACGAGAGTATGGTGCGCAACTGCATCGGCCGAGCCAACGACGAAATTGGCAAGTTCAATGGCTATTTCCTCCAAGAGTCGCGGAATGCCGGGAGCGAGGTCGACATCATCACTGCGGCGCTGAGCACCTACCAATCCATGAACGGTAAGTCGTTCAAGTACCTAAATGTTTGGCAGGAAACGAGGACGCACCCGAAGTATCTGGGAGGCGTAACATCCTCCTCTAGCGGCTCCTCCAAACGGTCACGGTCGGATAGGGCGTCGGCGAAGAAGTGGCTAGCCAACTCGCCGAAGCTAACTTGGGTAGCCCCGACGCCGGACCAAGCGGTTCCCGACGCCGACCGCAAGGAAGGAAGAAGGCGGCGGCCGAACGCCGTCGCGCCGCGACTCCATCTGCCCCCGCCCCCGAACCCGCACCCTATGTTCCACCTCCACCCCCGAACAACTCATTGTGGGCCCTTTTGGCCCAACTCAATATGGTCGATAGGTCAACTATGACCCCCACGCAACTTCAAACGCACGAGGACATGATATTGGGTCTCAAAAAACAATTGGGGTTGGTGCCACCGGATGCGTAGTCTTCCTCGGGTAATATTAGCCAATAATCATGTAATTTTTAATTTTTAGGAGTTTAATTATGTAATTTTTAATTTTTAGTTTTTTAATTATGTAATTTTTAATTTTTATGATTTTAATTATGTAATTTTTAATTTTTAGGATTTTAATTATGTCTTTTTTATTTTATTTGTAATTTGTAATATTTATTGTGGTTTTTTAATGAATTTTAGTATTATGGAAATGTTTTTTGTGTAATTGAATTTTAAATTAATTGTGCTCGTCCTTGCGGAAGAGCACAACTGTGGGTGTTGTGCTTTTGCCAGAGAGCAGACAGAAAAAGTGGGGTCGGACCCACAACCGTGCCGCTGGCAAGAGCACGGTTGTGGATGCTCTTACAACAAGTTTGTACAAGTCAATCTCTTCTTTGTCTATCTGCTATATATATATCTCCCCTTTTAATATTGGATAAGTATTTATATAAGAAGTTGTTATATTCTATTAGTATATGCTTTTAATAATCGTAGCTATATAGTTGAGTACTACTTTATTTTTAGAACACCGAAATGATTCATTTCATAACTGCCACTTGACGTGTATGTATCATATATCTTAAAACTTAAAAGTTTGTTTGTAGGAAACATTTATTTTTCAGTCTCATTATTATAATCTAATTACTAGTACTATATTTTATAGATAGATTCTTGGTGACTAAGGATAACTTTAGCCTTTAGGTAGTGATATGGATGGTCCAAAGCGACTTTATGGAAATTTTCCTATTTTCCAAGTCCAAAATAGTAATTACCACATTATGTAGCTTGGCTTTTGTCAAAGTTGGTAGTTCACCAAATACACTGAAATAGTAAGGTTGATATTCTCTATTTTGTAATCTCTCACAAAAATAATTGTAGTGGAAGAAATGGTGGGTGCCCAAAATTGACATTGTGAGAGTTGCATAACCAAAAGAATTGGTTCCATGGTGCTTTTTCCTATTCCTAAGATAAGGAATACATTCTTATCCTTTCACAAAATAACTAAGTCCACAAAATAAGAATTTTAATAGTTTCTTTCCAATATGAACAGTATTCATGCAAGTCTACTTCATTCTTTAATTTTAACAATTCGTATATATCCTGTTAATTAAATTATTGCAACACTATCACGTAAAAAATGTTTTTGAGTTACTATTAGATCGAAATTTAGGAAATTCTACTTCTACATAATGTAGCGAGTGCGCTAATTTTAGAAACATCGATGTCAAATAGTTATTGAAAAGTTATTAAAGGTCTTATATTAGGGATTGTTGTTTGACAAAAATAATAATTATTGCTTTAATTACGTGGTCTTGGCTCAAAAGTGCAACATATCACGAGTTTCGTCCAGTATTCACATGCAATTTCATGAAATTTATTTGATTTTGAATACGTAACTAAACACACGTGAACTCTTCTTGTTTTCTATTTCTCTCGAAAATACATGAACCATTTTCGAAATTTAGATTAGATTTGTTAGCTAATTGATTGTTTTGTTTTTTTTTTTGGGGGGGGAGGTTGAATCATGTTAGTATATATTTTTTGTATTTAAATATAACCGTAGGGTAGGGTGCGTTAAAATGCCAACTTTTCTTAAATTGCTAACTTGCTAACCCATCAACGTTGTGTATTAAAAATGTCAACACGATCACCTTAAAATATCAACACATATTTGTGTTGACATTTAAATATCAATGTCAATACATTATATTAAAATATCAACTTAAGTTTATGTTGTCATTTCAATATCATCGTTTTGATATTTTTAATACATTGCATTGATGAGTTAACAACTTAAGAAAAATTACAAACATATCACACCCCTAATACTATATTATTGACTAAACCAGCTCACACCCCTAGTACTATATTATTGACTAAACCAGCTCTACTCTTTATTGTACATTTAGTTTGTCTAAATTTTATTGGTCAATCCATATATTAATTGGTACTATTTGGGTAACTGGGTTTGATGCAACTAATCCTATTCCTAACCCATTTGCGTAACAACCCCATATTGATTACTAAATCTTGAATACTACACTAGTTTACTCATTTGTGATTATTAGTTTATTACCAATAATTGTATCTTACTTATTATTTTTTTTATAAACAAATTATTACATATCAACAAAACTATATTTTGAAATTTTATACTCCTATTTTATTGCAAGTGAGACTAAACATTACCCTAAATGAGTAAATAGAGGATATGCATTAATAAATTACACCAATATACAAAATCTACGTTATAGCCACTAATAGAGTAGATTCTATGCTGGTTTCGAAAATTAAGGCCAGAATATTTATTAGTACATTGTAATGCTCAAACTTTTATAGAAAACATGAAAATTTAATAACTTCAGAGCAACGTAGTTGAGGGGGCAATTTAACGACAACAGCTCAACAAAACAACATACTACATGTTATAATTACTTCTAAAATGTTAAAGTAAAGTAGTGTACTACAGTACTAGGCACTACTAGCAGTAGTATCATTTTTCCCACGTATCCAAAATTAATTTGGGGTGCATGCATCGAATAAAGTAAATCACTAATATTGCGTGTATGAAGAATATGATTTATTTGAGGATAATAGAAAACATATCAACATGATAAAATATTAGTACTTGAAAAAACAAATTTTAAGGAATTAACAACCAATAGATTTGGTGTCTACGAAGACTAACGCAAACCAAGCCAGATTGTATATTGTGTTTGCGTGATTAATACTGCAGTACAGATTCAATAATAAGTAGTAGTAGTAGTAATACATTAATTTCAAGAGATAAATGAAAGCTTTCATAATAATCAAACTGTTTACATGATTCACAATGTCCCACAAAATATATTCGACGAAAGAAATTTAATAACAATCCATATTTGAATTCGTTAGTAATATCATGTCATATCTTATCAGTGATGATTTTTCCTTATAATACCATGTGTAATTAAATGGAGTACATAAAATCTCCATTTGGAAAATAAAAATATAAGTCAACAATATTAACTAGTCCTAATCAATGTTTGTCTTTATGCACGCGAGTTGCTCTCATTTTTTTTTGCACGGTTACTCTCATATAGTGGCATTTTCATTTTCTCCCACATAATTATAAGAATTGATCAAAATTTGAATTGAACAATTCCACAATCTTAATTTCAAATTCTTCAAATTCTATCTTCATTCCATTGAATTCATACCAGGTGTTTCATCTCACATGAAACGAAAGTCAATTACGAAATCAAAGATTAAGTCATTTTGAATGGTGAATTTATAAATCTAAAACTAAAAGATAAAATAAAAGTCATATGCAGTAAAACTCGAAAAAGGAAAAACTTTAATACACAGTTAATTTGGTATGCGCGCGCGCACACATTTATTTTTCACATTTATTGGACACCTCATGATTATGCAAATGTTGTAACGAATAATTTAATTAGGAGTATCAACAAGGGATAATAATAATTTAATTGGAGTGGTTAATAAAAATGAGAAAAGTTGGCGTATAAATTATGGTGAGAGTGTAATCCAACGAATTTAAGTGTTTATTTTAATTTTAATTTTGAAGACTGATTTCGCCGCTTGGTGCGTCTGTTCTTCCTCTTCCTTCTTTCTTCATCCTTGGGTTCTCTCACACACACGCAGAGACAATACACGCGTTTGTGTGTATACGTATGCAAACACCTGTTTTTGTATCTATTATATTTTCCCTCCGAATCTATCCGTTGCGATTGCGTCATATTGTTGAACTGCAAACGTGAACAACTAAGCGGTGAAGCCAATATCAGAGGTGAATTCAGCTCAAAATTTTAGCATCTATCGGTCCCGCTCCTTGAATTTATCGAATCGGTGGCTGGAAGGTGAGTCAGTGAATGACCGTGTGTTATGTTCTCGATAGTAATTGAATTCGTCATATGTTTTTTTCTTTCGTTTCGTTTCGTTTCGTTTTTTTTTACGGTGTATTGGATTGACCTGGATTTAGTGAGTACTCGACCTATTTCCAATTCATGAATGCTGGTTGGGAAAAATATGGAGTTTGCGATTTTTGGCGTTTGATTCGCTGGAGTGACTGTGGGATGTGATATGCCTTAATTTGGTTGAAGTGATTCTATTCTTCATTCACATCAAAAAATAAAATAGAATTGTTAACTATATTCCATGAATTTGAGATTTTCGCGGTTGATTATAGGAGTCTCTGGTTTTCTTAATCGTGCGTGTGAGCTGCTCGTTTTTTGTGATTTGATTTCTTGTTTTCAAATTAATTACAATATGTGAATAAGTATATGTGAATAAGTATTTGTCAGTCGTGGAATTATCGAAAAAAAGTTAAATCCTGTTTCTAAGCCCTATCTCCACTCTGTCGAGTTCAAGCTGAACTAGCAGCTTGTGTCCTCCGTGGTCCAAGATAACACTGATAAAGAAATAATTAAAGAAACCGGAATTGTGATGAACTTAAAAATGCTGTAATTGCATGGATATGTTTACAGACCTATGTGGCATCACAAAATGTTTTTTGCATCCTTAATCCATGTGAGCACCGATGCAAACAAGATATAAGTGCACCATGAGTATCTCATGCCATCTGCATGTCACAGTTTGGTTCTGAAACTTTTGAATTGGATTTCTATAATGTAATGTAGGGGGGCGTGGATGCAGAGCCTGTAAATTTTCCTTAGTTAAGGCAGTATCAGAGTCAACATGTTGGCTATTAACAACCAGACCCAAAATATCTTCTGCCAGAAGTATTGCATGTGATGCTGATTTTTCATAACTAACATCCTTTTTGGGTGGATTTTAAAATTTAGCACTGAATTTGAGCTCATGATGGTTTATGATGGTGATTTGGGAGTTTTTATGCTGTCCTCTTTCTTCTGTTTTCCATTTATGATGAATATGCTCAAATGAGACAGATAAGGATGCTAATCATTGCCCTTTCATTACACAGCATGTGTCAACTACAATTAACTGACTCTTGCTGCAAAGTTTTATTTTTTGTACTATCTTACTATTTACATCAGATATACTTGCATTTATTGTATCATTTTTTCTCAGAGATTGAAAAAGCATATGAGAGGATCGACATCATGGAGGTGGCTAATCAAGAAAAGACATTTCTTATTTGACGGGGTAAGTGGTTGGTAGGCTTTTTATTTGTTTCAATCCTGGCATAAACAGATTAGCTGGATCTTAGATATGTTTATACATATATATTTTGAGGGGTTTTTTGAATGATTAAAGTCATCCAACTTTGTTAAGTTGCAGAAGTATCATGTATCTCTGTAGAATGCTTAACCTGTAAGTGAAACTGCAGGGATTATGTGGGGCAAAGATGAATCAGCTGCCGTTTATGGGAGTTGTCTGTACAGTTATGTTATTCGTCATATACAGGACTACAAATTACCAGTACCAACAGACAGAGGTATGCATGTTAACCCAGAGTTTGTTTTAGAACTTTGGCTGTTTTTTTGATGAACCTAGTTTCTTTTTTCAAACATTTTCTTCTACATGATGGTGTAACACTTACATTTTCATCCTTTTCTTGTCCTTTCTATCAGATGGAATCAAAATTGCAACCTTTCTACACATCAAAGGTATATGCATGTTTTATTATTCTAACAATCATCAACTGTGTAATGAAAGAGTTGTGAATTGTGATAAGATACTTACATTCCATTGTGTATTTACTCGCCAGTTTCTCCGTTTTCATTTGTTTCTGTTTGTCCTTTCTGCTGTTGAGGTTCTATTTGTATTTTAATCCAGGAGACACCTGTAGATACTACAAGATTAAATAGTCTGCCTCATGGTATCATTGAAGCAAGGTCCGACCTGGAGTTAAAGCCTTTATGGACAACAAGCAGTCATAAGTCTCAGGTATTACTTTATGGCATCGCTCACAAATATCATTGATTAATAATGATCAATGTTTTGAAAGACTGATTGCTGATGACAATTATATATCATTTCTTGAATGCACCTCTCTCTGATGAGCTATATTTCTGGAATTTCAGAGAAGTATAAGGGAATCTAACAATTTGCTAGCAATGCCTGTTGGAATTAAACAAAAGAAGAATGTCTGCACTATTGTTGAAAAGGTAAAAAAGTCTTTATATTGAATTGCTGAACATTTCCGATGATAAAGTTTAAGAGATGAATTGTGTTTGCTAGTCACCTAATTTGTATGGATTCAGTTTCTTCCAGAGAATTTTACCATTGTTCTGTTTCACTATGATGGAAACATGGATGGTTGGTCGGACCTGGAATGGAGTAAGGAAGCTGTACATATAGTTGCTCACAATCAAACAAAATGGTAAAACTTATGTACAAGTTCAAATGTATGTTATTACTGACGTTCTCAGTTTTAAGTATCCTTCCTTTCCAAAAAGTTGCCAAAGACTGGCATATGTTTAACCAAGAGTTCAGCATATAACAATTCATTTATTCTTTTATCAACATTGATGCCCTGCCAACGATAGGATCTTTGATCCCATGTGATAATTTTTTTATAAGTTGTATTTTCATGTTCAGGTGGTTTGCCAAGCGCTTCTTACATCCTGCTGTTGTGTCTATCTATGATTATATATTCCTATGGGATGAAGATTTAGGAGTAAAAAATTTCCACCCTGGAAGGTATAATTGCATTGAGATATATAATATTCCATCTATTGACAATTACATTAGTTTCTGTGTGCATCCTCTTACATTGAGATATAATATTCCATCTCCTTGGTCAGGTATCTGCAAATTGTAAAATCAGAAGGACTTGAAATATCTCAGCCGGCTTTGGATCCAAATTCTACTGGCATACATCATAGGATCACTATAAGAAATAGAATGAAAATATTTCATAAGTATGCACAAATTCTGCTTGGTCTAAATCTAACTTTTGTATGTAGTATTATTGGTTCTCATGTATTCTGTTTCAAGCAGAAGAGTCTATGATGTCAGAGGTAGCACGAAGTGTTCAGATGATAGTGAGGGACCGCCATGCACTGGGTTGGTTATTCTGCTGAATTATTATCTCATTAAGTAGTATATCTAGTATAACGAATTGTGCTTCATAATTTGTTTCATCAATATTTCAGCTCTCTTTCTTTTTTTTTCTTCATAACGTTGTTGCTTGCCATGACCTTATATGTTTGCATATGGTGCCTCTTGGTGCTTGTGATATCTGAACCAAATTGCCCAGCAATCCAGTAGAGCACACATGGCATATGATGCCTCTTTCTATTTTGTAAAGGAATATAGACACATGTTGATCCACATTTTTTTCCAGATTTGTGGAGGGAATGGCTCCTGTGTTTTCAAGATCAGCTTGGCATTGTGCCTGGCATTTGATACAGGTAATCTTTGGTGTTTACTGTGAACTGGTTTCATGTTCTTAGCTTAAAAGTTAAAACATACAATTATGAACTAATCATGCATAATATTTCCACCAGTATCCTTCCTTCAAAACTATTAATCACAATGCCTTGGACCTATAATTGAGGTTTGGCAAAACGTTTTAGTATTGAATGCAGTTGCTACAGAAAACAAGTCATCTTTGTGAAAACATGTGCAGCTATTAGTCTTTTGGTCTAAAGTATCAGATCAAATCTATGATCTATTCCCAGTTATTTTTTGTCTACAGTCATATACACTGTAGTATTTTCTGTCTCAGTTCTGTGGATCTTATAGTTTTTCCTTGATTGCCAGAATGATCTTGTTCATGGATGGGGAATGGATATGAAACTTGGCTATTGCGCACAGGTAAGATTGCTATCATAGGCCATGTGTTTTGATTCTACGAATGTGGTTTTATCAAGATGAACTATGGATCAGTGTAGTTCTAATCCACAGAAATTTTGTTTAACTTGTACTCTGAAAATTTTGATATACTCTTGAACTTTACAGGGTGATCGTACCCAAAAGGTGGGAGTAGTTGATAGTGAGTACATTGTTCATCAGAGTATACAAACTTTGGGTGGGCAGTCTGTGAAAAAGGTGATCTACTAAACTTCCCACCATTAAATTGAGTTCCTAGACCTGAATACACCCTTGGTAATTACTAATTAGTATGCACATAATTGAAACTTGTATTATTAACTTTGTTTCTAGTCAATACTTCCGTATGTTTTGTGCTTATTTATATCATTAGGGGGTGTTTGGTAAGGGTAGATAACGCAAGATAGTTAAGTTATCAGCTTTAAATGGATGTTTGGTAGCTTAGATAAAATATAAGTGTGGCCGGTGTTAAATATTCAGCCCGATCAAAGCAAGCACAAAATAACTATCTCATTATGATAAATAATCAGGGGAGAAAAGGTGTGATTGTGCAATCTACCTCTTCAAATTTATGCTCTTGAGCCCTCCCTCAAATTCCCCCCCCCCCCCTCTCTCTCCAACTATTCCTCTCTCTCTCTCTACTGGTACTCCTCTCTCTCACCCCCCCCCCAACTGTTCCGCCCATTCCCCTTCTCCACCCCGTCTCTCTCTCTCTCTCTCTCTCTCTCTCTCTCTCTCTCTCTCTCTCTCCCACCCCCACTCTACTGGTACTCCCCCCCCTCCTCCCCCAAACCCCACCCACCCCCACCCCCGACAAAAACCCCCAGCTGCTACCCCTTCCATTATTTATTTTATCATAATACTAATTAATAATATTATTAAAATTTTCCTTATGTTATAAGTAAATTTTATTAATATAAAAATAAATATAAGAAGGGCATACATGTCTTTACACATATCATATCATTTCATATCTGAAGCTATCAAACACTCGGTGAAATTGTGTTATCTTATAAAATCAAGATAAATCATCTCACTTTGAGTTATCACGTGTTGAGACATATAGCCTACCAAACACCCCCTTATAGTATTATTTATATTATGGGAACCCACTCATCCAGTCATCCCACATCTTTACCTAAACACAACACAAATTTCTTGGGCAATAGTGAAGCCAAATTAGGATTTATTGATATTAAGCTAATTAGCTTCTTGAAATATATGCAGGTCAAGAATCGTGAAGAGACAGTTAAGGTATAACTTTTATCACTTGATCTTATTTCTTCTGTGTCTTTAACATATGCCAATTACTGATTCTTGCCTCTCTGTCTCTTTTCTTCTATATTCAGAGGCATTCAATTGACGTTAGATCAGAGGTGAGACGCTGCATCCAGCCTTCCCATCCTATGTTTACACTATTCGATTCATTCAGTCTTGTGGCACGGTTTAACTTTTCTTGACCTGATGCAGATTAGGAGGCAATCAACAGTAGAGCTTCAAAAATTCAAGGAGAGATGGGAACGAGCTGTTAAG
Organism: Salvia splendens; assembly: GCF_004379255.2. Classification (NCBI taxonomy): domain Eukaryota; kingdom Viridiplantae; phylum Streptophyta; class Magnoliopsida; order Lamiales; family Lamiaceae; genus Salvia; species Salvia splendens. The sequence continues at coordinate 82,027 of NW_024598648.1, forward strand.
GAGGACAAGAGGTGGGTCGATCCGTTCCCTCCAAGCCTAATGCGGAAGCTTAGGCGTAACCGTAAGCGTGGCTATTCTAAGGTTTAACGAGGCAAGCGCACTGTAAAGTTTCTCAGTATATGTTGCGTTGGGCCAGATGTTGGTTCTCGTAATTATTTAATTTTTTAGCGTTCATAGTTTAGCCCCGATCCCGCCATTGATCAGGTCTGTCAACATGCATACACACACACCACCACCACAGGGTCAGATTTGAGTGAGGACCAAATTCTCAAATCCCTAGTGTTGTGATTTTATGCAATTTCATCATTTATAAATTCAAAAGAAACCCCCAATGTTTTGGCACTTGGCTTGCTCTTTTTCTATTTACATACCAAAAATATTAGACTAGATGGATATAATCGCTATTTCTACTTTAATTATTTAAATAGATTTTTTGATACGGGTATCATCGTAGCAAAATTGCGTAGTTGAGAAATCAAATTCTGATTAGTAGTAATTTCTATGTTCTGATTCGAAAATAATTATACTTATATGATTATTGAATTCGATAATTAAGGTTTATTTCTATCTTTTTCCAGTGCGAAAAAAACGACAGCATATCTAATTATAAGTTATAACACAAAATAAACAACTGTGGGGATTAAATGACATATTTAAGCCACAGAAACAGAACATTCTGTTAACATAACATCGTGATAAACATCAAGCAAACTCATGAGGATGTAATGTACAATACACTTGGTATAAGATGACATTAGTGGAATTGGGTAGAGCCATTTCACAGCTTTGAAACCGGCAAGCCTGCAACAAAATTTAATTTGAATCAACAAATATTACTCTTATTATGGTAAGAAGAAATACAGAATACAAGTTGAGTTACCTAAAGCTTTAGAGTTAACGATGCTGGGGCATGCTGGTGGTGGTGTAGAGTTCTCGTTAAGGAACGGATCCACCCGGTTCGGATCAGCCCAGATCGGATAATTCTTTATTTTCCCCTGCATCACGAAATTCAAAATTTGAGATTATGTTCGTGTGGCTCGTTTAAGTGGTGCTGTGATGAGTTCATACCAGGACATTGAGCGCAGCCAACGTTGCCATTCCTTCACGAGTCCACTGCACGCACAGATGTCGTTCATGTCAACCTTGAATCTCAAAAACAACAGCCAACCCCAACCAAAATTTGGATGAACTTAGTAATGATATTACCTTTGAGGCTGAGGCTATGTGAGGCACCACAATAGCATTCTTCATCTCCGCTAGCCCCGGCTTCATATATGGCTCTTCCTCAAACACATCAAGACCAACTCGAAACATGGGGTTTTGTCTCAAGTGGTCAACAAGAGCAGCCTCATCAATCACAGGTCCCCTGCTGCAGTTGATAAGGATGGCTTCCTTCTTCATCTTCCCCAGCCTCTCCTTATTCACCAGATGATACGTCGTCTTATCCAGCACTGGGTGCAGACTTATCTGCACGCGCGTCCACAACCAATTATCTATCTACATAACATGCCTCATTCTTCAAAACATCAACACAAGTTCACTTACCACATCTGCCTCACGGAGAACCTCATCCATGCTAGACGCCCGTCTCCACTTGACTGGCTGCTCCCCGTTGGCCTTGAGGAACTGCCCGTAGGCGGTAACAAACTTCTCCAGACGAGTGGACTGGTAGAGATCGAAGTAGATCAAGTTCATCTTGAACCCTTCAACCTATTTTCACAATTAAAGTTAGTTAATTCAATGAACCAAACACAATCCAAAAACAAAGTTTTGTTGAACCAACCATCATTCTTGCATAGGCAGATCCAATCCGACCTGCTCCAATCACTCCAACAGTTTGCCCTTTTAGTAAGTTCCCAACAAAGCTACGAAACAAAAAAAAAAGAGGTTCGATGATCGTGTAATTCTTCGATTAACAAAGCTATTACTAAGAGTTATAGTAAAGGACATACAGATGGGGAAGCCATCCATCATACAAGCCACCCCTCATGAATTCGTCAGCCTCGACAATTCTTCTAGCTGCAGCTAAAGAGAGTGAAGCTGCTAGCTCTGCTGTAGTCTCTGTCAGCACTCCCTAATTCATCAACAACACCAAATTTAATCTATTTTCACATTTCATTGATAGTAGTACTAATAAATTAGTTACCGGTGTGTTTCCGACAGCAACACCATATTTATTGGCAGCATCAACGTCAACGTTGTTGTACCCGACAGCCATGTTGCTGAAGGCAGTCCCTCCAGCTCTGCTCAATGCACTAAACAATTTCTCCCCCCAATCCTCAGTCAACTGAAAGAAAAAAAAAACCTTCAAATAATCTACAAAAATAGCTCTCTGGTGTGTGTGAAGTTTACCTGTCCAATAACTCCATCACACTTATTCCCAATCAGAGAAATGATGTCTTCAACAGATAGTATGGTTTTCTTTTCTGTGCATATCTACAAAAAAAGATCAAAATTCATGCAAAAGCAAAAAATGTGTGTTGAATAATAGTAGTAATAAATGATGAGAATGAATATTAGTTACTTCAAGACGGCAATCTTGATCAACTAAGAGCTTAATCCAACGAGTTCCAGGCATAGATTTGGTGCTAACAACTCTGTATTTTCCATTAGGATTGTACACTTCAACTTGCAATGGTCTAGCCATGTTTTACGTGGAATAATAAGAAAGGAGTTTTTTTATTTCAAATTTTCGAATAAGAGTTTAGCAAGAACAGTTTATTTTTTTATTGCTATCAAGTGATAGGATGATGATAATTGGGTGTGGTGGAGAGTGAATGGTTAGCTAAAGGCCTCTCATTTTGGCATGAGATAACGAAGAATGTGGAGTGACGCCACGTATACATATATAAACTCCATATCTCTTCTTCTACCTCAATTTTTTTTATTACCGTTTGTTTGTGGACATGACTTTGTTTTTCTGGTAGGTAGCTTTAAACAAGATAAATTATTTTTCGTGGAACATATATACAAAATGTCACTTAAAATTCACTAACTGGTCCAGATAGATTTCTCAAAATAAATTAGCTATCGGATGTGATTCTCTATTCAACTATTAATCTAATTATTTAGTATCATTCATAAGAAATGCAAAATATTATGTGGTAATAAATTATATACTAATTAATAATAATCACTATAAATTTAAATTAATTATAAAGTCTAATTTGGTTGTATAAAATGTAGATAAAAGTAGAAAACTCAACTAAAGTCTAAAGCATACTCCATAAACTTTATAATAAAAACAAATAGTATATAAAATTTAAAATTGATAGTGATACATTAAAATATGGACCATTGAATCTAATCCAAAGACTCACAATCAGATCCCTCTTCTTCTAATTTCATCACACACTTCACAAATGACTTGTGGGATCAAAGGATGATTCTTTCAATTAATTTCCTCTTCACTTTATGGGACAGAATCTGCAATCCTACTGCGTCAGTTGATATTCCTCTTGATAGTGCTACTGTATGTGCATGCTTGAATGTAACTGCCTCTTCCTGGCTATTAATTCCTTGGAGGAACAGCTGCGAACAAATCTAAATTTTTTTTTCTGAAATTTGTTTGTGGTTTTAATGCTATTTTATCAGTCAGAAAAGCATCTCAATAGGACTATGTTTGGTTGTCTTCCAAGGAAAAACTTCTTCATATTCTAATTCATTCATTCACACCTTTTCTTCTGAAACCAAAGAATCAAAATCGCTCCAAATGTTCCCTAGTTTCCTGAACTCTCCCTTCTGATTTCTTTTTTCTTTTGCCTATTTGAGTCATTTGTATGAAATATTCTGCAAATTTAGTAATACAACTCTTTGCATGTAGTATTATTTTGCTTGTTACAACTGGTAAAACTTAAGGGTAAAGATAATGTTTCCTGCTATAGTTGTAATGCACACAATCTCACATATAATCTCTGTTGGTGTTGAGAAAGAATTTTTCCTTAAATGGACATGCATAGCTGTTGATTCTGAAACATTGTGTTTTAGGAGGAATCTGCTGCAGAAGATATGTTTTTGAATTCAATGTTCGAATTACCTATTATATTCTTTTTACTGATTTTTTTTTTACAATTTCTGATGTTGCTCTGTAGGAAGTTAGGAGGAAAGAAGAGGCTGCCTCACGAGGTGGTTTATATTCTCATTTTGGATTTTCTTATTACCATATCTGAACACCCCTCTGAAGTCTTTTCTTTTCAGTTGGTATCGTTCTTGAGGAGAAAAACTGGCCTCCATTCTTCCCTATCATTCATCATGACATTGCCAATGAAATACCGATTCATTAGCAGAAGCTGCAATATGTTGCATTTACAACCTTGTTGGGTATGTAAAATTTTACTCATATGAAGTTCTGTGATTGTACTCTTAATGAAGTTCTGTTATCTAAAGTGTATTGCTTGCTTTGGATCAATATCTATTTTTTCAGAATGGAAAATGGTGGTTACTTTAACTTGTACTCCACATTTTATCTCTTTTACGATGCTTCATCCAGACTTAGTAAATAGCATCTTAAGTCACTGTAAGATAGCTGACTATATCATACAACTTGAAGTGAAGCTCTAGAAAATTGTGTTATGCAAAATTGGCACATATATTGTGAGTAGTTGGGCATATATGGTATAATGTTAACTTGTTTTTTTTTATCTCATGCATGAACGAAGTCAATGATTAATTTTGGCTGCCAATGACTTATAGTTTTTGGAAGAGTACCCTTTGAATTGTGCAAATATCTGTTCTCTTTCAAGTAAACTGGATTTGCCAAATTGTTTCCATGCAAGAAAATCTTACATGACCTCACTCTTAAAAGGCTATATTTCATGAGGTACTTGGTTCAATTTCTTTTACATGTGGCTAATGATGTTTTTACTGTGGAAATCAGGACTCTGTTTTGGCATTCTCTGGAACGTTATAGCTGTAACTACGGCTTGGATTAAGCTGGGAGGTTAATTTTATATGAACCCGTAAAGTTTTTCTGTTAACATGTATATTTAAATGGTTTCCCGACCGGAACTGTATGTCTACTAGATGCAAAGATCTGGTTTCTTGCTTATATACTTCATATTTGGAGTTCCAGGAGCATATGTTTTATGGTATCGACCACTTTACCGCGCTTTTAGGTTGGTGACCTTGTTCTTTCAATTTTTCTTTAAATTCTGAGGCCTTGGGGATAGATTCATTGCTCTCATCTACTGTTCTACATATCGTTTACTTATTCGTCTGATCCAACCGCATCTGTTGACAAATGGTTGAGATTCAGTAGAATCATTGTTTTAACTCTGAGGTCCCTCAATGTTGTTTATGCAGAGGTATCCTCCCAGCGATTGATCTCATGGGTGACCACGTGCTAGTTGGGGTAAGTTGGCTTGTAGTATTATTCTCAAATTATATGCCGTTGAGAGCTTGAGTTATCAGCTAGAGAATGCATTGTTACTGGTTCAATATCGTTCTTGTTATACAGATTTTCTACTTCATTGGATTCGGGATATGGATCCTCTGCTGTGCAATTTTGCACAGCAGCTCCTGCTGTTTCTAATACACAAATAAAATAATATATATTTATTTTATTTATTTATTTAATTTATTTAATTTTTTTATTGCTTTGTGAGCAACAGCAGGAGCTGCTGTGCAAAATTGCACAGCAGAGGATCCATATCCTTGGATTCGGGCTTTTCTGCATCTGGGTCATACAGGTATGAGCGCGAAATCGCTTTCTTATGGAACATTGAATGGCTGTCACCCTCCTATCTTATCTAACAATGCTCTCTCATCTCACAGCAAGTATACATGTATTTCCGAGGCAGCGGCAAAGCTGCAGAGATGAAGCGAGACGCAGCGAGGGGAGCCTTGAGAGCAGCAATCTAATACCTTGAGAGCCATTTCATAGATGAACAATCATATTTTGAAATTTATGGCATTCAAATATTGTTGTTGAGAAGACTTTTTGAAGGAGACACTAGGAAATATTAAAAACAAAAAAATGGATATAGAAGCTGCTGCAACTAACTGAGTTCGTTGATTCGTAGATTGTTTGTAAAATTCATTGTTTGGCATTTCTATTCCAGCTTATGAATACAATTAATTACACTTTTGTTAGCTCTCTTTTATACGGTAAACACCAATACAAAGAAACATACACAACTAGTTCATTGAGCACAAATTTACAGTACTAAAACATTCTTAAATGAATGAGGGAGAGAGAGAATACTTTTTAACAATATTTATATATTAGGTCTGTATGTATAGTGTGGCTTGAATAATAATGGATATGTAGTGTGGAATTAAAGACTAGAAGAGTTCCAGCTAGCATCAACAGCTCTGATAATCTTCTCATGTAATGTAGCTCCAGAAGAAGCAATTATGCCACGATCAAGACCTTCTAAGTACATCCCTCTCGAGAAGCAAAGAGGATGGCCTCCGGCGTCCGTCACGACCCCGCCGGCTTCTTGAATTATGACGACACCGGCTGCGTGGTCCCATATCTTCTCCTTGTAACCAGCTCGAGCGAACTTCATGAATATCTCAGCGTCTCCTCGTGCTATGGCTGCGTACTTCACCATAGAGTACACCCGTAGTGGCTCGTTCCTGCAGCAAGTACGCGCATGAAGCTTATCCCGCATGAGATAACTCGGAAGCATAAACACAGGCGTGAAAGTTAAAACAACGGGAAAAACGAGAAGGGTGAATAAGAGGAGAAATTTACCTGAGCCCAACACTATGAGCTAGCCCAGCGGTGAAGGAATGACTTGAATTTGCTTTCTCAACCGGTTCACAGAACGTTGCCAATGCCGGGTTGTCGATGGTCGAGACTTTGATCTCTCTTGCAGAGTTTGGCCAGACAAACTTCTTCTCTTTCTCAAGCAATGGCTGCATCCAGGCTCCACCACTCGCTTTCTTTGCATAAATCACACATCCTCTATTCCACGACGTTGATGATGGCGACGCCAATCTAGATACGATTCTTTGGTAGCCGTTTTGGTAACTCAGCCATTCTTTCTTCATCGGGTAATTAGGGCATCCGAGAACTCCTAGCACAGGCTCACCATCCTCTATCAATGCAAGAGCAATTGCATACTGATCGCCACGTACAAAACCTAACGTACCGTCAACAGGGTCCAGAACCCAGAATCTCCCTGTGGGCCCGCCAGGTGAGTTGCACCTACTGATGGCCTCAAGAACCTCGGATGTGTTTAGAGGAGCAGCCGGTGGTCGAATCCCAAAACTAGGTGCTTCAGCTAGGCTGTCGTTAACAGTTTTTGCAACAGCATCTAGTAAGCCAACAGAATCACACCTCGACAGTGTTTCAACGTCTTCTTCAGCAACAATGAATACGTTTTCGCTCCCAAATGCCTGAGACAACACCCAACTCACAGTTGCTTGAACACTCCAATCTGCTTAGAAGTAGCAATTGGAGCATTAGCCACCCCGACCTATGTCACACGCACGCACACATCTCAGGGTTGTAAAAACGTTTAGTTCTTTCGAATTGTTGTGCCAAAAGAAGAAGCAAAAGCAAATGTTTTCAGAAAGCAAGACTGCATAAACTCAGAACTGTAACTGTTTGGCAGTTAAAGATTACCTATCAAACTTTATGTCGTGATCAGTAAATCAAACCACACCTCCCCAAGAATGCATTCTTGTTTAGATCTTTCAGCAAGCATTCAAATCACATAATTCTTGGAAATATTTACAAATTATCACATCCTTTTGATATAAACAATTTAATATCTGCACCTACATCCAGTGACTACAAACAAACAGTCTTCACGATACATAATCTCGACACAAACGACAGAAGTTGTTTAAGCTACTGGCTGAGTAAACAAGCTCTCTGTAAATCCTTCTATGAGTATATGCATATAACATCGAGTTCACTTGCTGTTCTACATCACTACATATATCCAAATTCAGCTCAAATATGAGGTCAAGACAACTATATACCAACTTCAAAACCAATAACTTTTTTATTGAAATCCATCAAAATGATACAACTACAAGTTTACACTTAATTACTGCTCATGCATTATAAAAAAATGAATGCTGCTGATCACAGAAAGCATTTCAACAAATCCTTCAAAGTCAAAACAAAAATTATAAACAAATAAACATTCTAGACCAACATTTTATGGCAGATATTAATCAAATCACACACGTCCACGATCAACCAATCACACAAGTGACTAAAAGCAAAGCCCACTTGCTTAGCCAAGCACCACTCCATCTCAAGATAGCATAAAACTTTCAACCACAATTAAAATATTGATATAATATCAACAAAAAAACAAAAAAAAGATCCGATTTTTCACTATTTCAAGAAAATTTGAGAACGTCTCATTTCAACCGAAAGGGCGGCGGAATCATACCGGCGACAGTGACCGGAGAATTGTCTTCTTTAGACTGAACATTCACATTGCTTTCGAAAATCAAGCTCTCTTGAACTCTGCGGCAGAGCAAAGACGCCATGTGCACTGCCTTCACTGCCACCTCCAGCTCCCGCGCGTATTTCTCCAAGTCCATGGACTCGAATTCCACCTTGCAATTCTGGGCCGTGGCGGAATTCACCGTGTGCCCGCAGCGGAGGCGGGGAAAGGGGTGGATTAGTAGCTTGGGGAGGAGGTTTTGATGGAGAATTGAAGGAGAATTTCTGTATGGAAGAAGTGGGCGTGAGAGGCGAATTTTGGCGGCTGAATTCGGGGAAGAAATGGGCATTTTAAACGAAGCAGGAATCGATGGAAAGACTGGATTTTTTATGGAATTTCAGAAAATGTGAGAATGATGACAAATTTGGGTGGCAACAAAAGCAGGTCTTTATCCAACACACGAGTGCGTGGCCTTTTTTATGTGAATTAATATTTTCTGCTAATAATTTTGGCATAATTGTTTAGTTATAGTATTAAAGAATTTGAAATCTGGATTCTAAACGTCCCTACAAACCAGCGCGATTTTCATGTGGCAAGTAATTTTCTGAAGGGATATTTATACAGTTTGTTTCTAAGAATAAAGAAAAATATCTAGAATTTTTTATAATTATAATAAAAGCTGGATTAAAATTGTTTGTTGAAAATATCTAGTAGTAATTTTTTATAAGCTATAGTTGTATGATAAGAATATAAATGGGGTTTAATTGCTTAATTTTAGAAGCTGAATTTTAATTGTAAATTAGTTTAGGCATAAATTTGGATATCAATGAGAATTTACAATAGTAAAAGTTGCTTTAATAACATATCCGTTGTTAGTCAAATGAGTTTAAATCGTGAATTACTCACTACCATTACGAAACACACACACTAAGTTTTAACTCTAAGTTTTATGAATATAAAAGAAAATGAGTAAAAAGAATTATGAAATGTATAAACTACATTTACTAATACAAGTGATCAATTTTGTACTTTTTTTATGGACTACTGAAGAAAATTTAGTTGTCTATATGCTCACTCATCTTATTTTAAATTTAATCTTTTACTTTTTTCACATGATGTTTGTAGCTTAAGTATGGGCGAGATATATACAATAATAATTGCATTTTTTAAAGTTTACATTCACCACTTCTTTGATTATTTTCCATTTCCTAACATTTTTTCCTTTTCCTTCTTGAGTAACATTTTGGGGGTTATAATATTGCTTATTAACATGGACTTTCTTTTATTAAAATGCACTTTCCACTTCCCATTATTTGATACAAGTTGATATATCTATCCAAAATACCCATTTTATATATAAGCTCAAATTTATAATTTCAAAGTCATTTTCAAATAAGTATATATATATATGTATAATGTATACAACAATGTGATATTACTCAACAAATAAAAGTTCAATGTTTTCAGATTATTGTAAATGCAGGAGGCTTTTTATCTAAAGATAGAATGGGGCCAAATAAACAATTCTATAGAATAAAGACAAAGCAAAAGTTAAATTTTGTTTAGCTAATGTGATAGGGACTCAACGCTGGCCAAGAACACGCCGACCGGAGAAGAGGCAGTGCAGCCAGAACGTGAGAGTGGGAAGGAGAAAGGAGAGACCGACTCCGTTCGCAAGCACGGAAAGATAGGCCCAGAAGGAACGCGTCGCGGCCCGCGAAGTTTAGGGACTTCAAGTCCTACTAGCATTAGGACGTTTAATTATTTTTGAGTTATTTTGTTTCCTTATTTATTTTGAACAATATCTTTTCTGGTTTTCTTTTTTATTCTTTCCTGAATCGTAAGTCGAATCAAGTAGGGTCCGAGCTCTATATATAGAGCTCATTAGAGAGTCAGAAAATCATCGAGATTAAGAAATAAAACATCTTTTCTCGAAACCCTCGTTTCACAACTCTAGTACTCGCCTTCGCGAACAATCCTCGGCTCTTGCAATCAAGTTTACGGTGCTCTACAACCTCTCGATAGACCCCCAAGGTCTATCATAATGTCTTAGTATGGGATTTCGTTAATGATGCGCCAATTAAGTTGAAGATTGAGGGAGCCGCAAATTGTAAAGATTCAACTAGATCATCTAATGATTGTATCGTTTACATTTATTACTCTTGTACTTATCTCACACTTCTTAATCTAGTAGATAATTGCAATCATCACAATCAAAAGATAAAATGTCATGTTTTCATTCATTGAGTAAAGAAACTACCAATATACTTTTAAGTATTTACTTCAACGCTTCATCAAATCAAAATTTGATTTTGATGCGTATATTAGGCTCATCTTTTATTTTATACTATCATGGTTTCTTTTCATTTGGGCATGTATCAAACTCGAGTAACATTCAACAAATCATATGCATGATTTAAATTAAAGGTGGATCATAAATTACTTAGTTAGAGCTAATTAAATTTAAATATTTGTAATATAATGCTGAATGGAGTGACCCAGTGTAGAGAAGAAGTCTACAAATCCAATTTGGTAAAACGTGAGATTGCTTTCTCGAAGGAGTGTAGATATTTGCACTTCATTAATGAATAATGATTCTATCCATAGATGTGACTGGGGAGGTATCCTCAAAGATATTCCAATGATTATGAAGCAGATATTAATAGTTAATAATTGTAATATTTAACCAGCATGATGATGTACTGGATGGATCAACCTCACGTCATCCAGATTTTAGATATTACACGAGACAATTATTTTCAATTTTTCCATACCCAATTACCTTATTATATTCTCGACTCCTCTATTTGAATTTTGAATGAAGCTTGAGACGAGGTTGATCAAAGCTTCTTGTGCTTTGTGAGTCATATATAGATCGAATTACAAGTCGACATATGTCCTTTAATTGATCTCTTCCTTGATATGAATGACCTACTATAAAGTACTAATAATCTTATTTTAATAATTCACCTTCAATTCGTTTCTCGATATTTGAATATTAAGCAATTTTTTTTCCGTCATGATAATCCATTGTATTTACTTCGACTAATGTACTTTAAAACTCGTGAAATAAGTTAGTTTAGTCCCTGGCATGTTATCTAATTAATGGAATGGGTCATGTACAAGATTATAGTCTATTGAATAGTTGGGATTTATATTCTAGTTATTTAATAAGGAGAAATGGTATGCTACATGTTTTATATGGGCTTCTTATGTGAGCACCACTCTCGTTTAACCCACGTTTAGCGTTGTTCGTTTCGATTTATATATTTAGTTTGATTTTAATACATTAAAAAAATGTTTTTACAATTTTTAATTTCACAAAATTCATAAAAATCAAAGCTCGATTTGTTATTTTATTAATTTATTTGAAATTACAGAGAAAACGAACAAATTGAGTTCTTTTTTATGAATTTTGTGAAATTAAAAATTGCAATAATATTTTTTAATGTATTAAAATCAAACTAAATATACAAATCGAAACGAACAACGCTAAACGTGCGTTAAACGAGAGTGGTGCTCACATAAGGAGCCCGGATAAGGTACGTAGCATATCATTTCTCTACTTAGGAGTATTATATTGTGCCCGTCATTTTATGGTGCCATAAATAGTTTTACTAGAATTATAAAAAAGTTTCACAAACAAACTAATTCAAATAAATAACATATAACAAAAATTCAACTAAACAAACTAATTGTCAAATTACGATTCTATGTTCATTCTTAATAATATTAATTATTATATATAACTGCTATTTAAATCTCTAACTTCAGAAATCATTAAAAATTAGGCTCGAATCTGAAATATTTTTTTAATTAATCATCAAATTACGTTTATAGATTCATTCTTAATATAAATAACTGCTACTTAAATGAAGGCCAAAAAAAATTATGTCAATTGGGTCATTATTGGATCTCCCCAATATGGACCCAACTCAATAATAAGTTTATCCAAACCCAACCTAAAATCATCAGATTCTTATTGGGTCAAAACTGATAATTTTATCATGAAAAATGAAATTTAGTCTTGTATACTCAAATCAACATATAATTCATCAATGCAACTCAATATAACATAACGTCAATGCAACTATAAATATACTATCCAATCCAGATTTAGATTGAAATATGATCACATTGCCACAAAATCTTGACCAGTACTTCACCATGTTAGACTACCACTACCCTATCACATCCTTCAAAAAAAGACCACACTTACAAATATTTTATTTTGGAAGGAGGGAGAGGGAGGGTTATTAACTTATTTCCCCTTCAAAATTGACTCAAAGGTGGCTTCTCTCATCGATCTAACGCTATAATGAGATAGTTATCCGTGCAGGCAAATAAATGTCCTAGTTCAGTGTACTGAAATTAAATACTCCATATGTAAGTGATGGTTTATTTTATTTTATAAAAAAAGATGGTGACACAAAAGCCGCCTTGGGCCTTCAAGCATTAATTAGCCCACGTGAATTTTGTGCTATTCCATTTTCAGCCCAGGGAGGGCATTCCGCTACTAGGGGTGGCAAATCGTGCGTGTCGGGTCATTATCGTGTCGACACGATAACGACACGAACACGATAACAGCAAACACGAACACGACCCGTTAAGAAAACCTCAAACACGAACACGAACACGACACGAAATCCTCAGACACGAACACGACACGAACGCGACACGAACCCATTAACGACACGAACCAATTCGGGTCAACACGACACGATAACAACACGTACACGAGATGACACGATAACGACTCGATAACAACACGACCTGATAACGGTTAAACCTATTAAAAATGAAAATAATAAGAATTAATAATATTAAAATATTATTTGTTAACGGATAACACGAACACGACACGAACACGTATTGTTAACGGATAACACGAACACGACACGAACACGACACGAAATTTTCGTGTCCTTAACGGGTCGACCCGATAAGGACACGAACCCAATAAGCTCTGACCCAAACCCATTATTTTCATGCCGGTTCGTGTCGTGTTATCGTGTCGTGTCAAAAATTGCCAGCCCTACCGCTACTATCTATAAATAGGAGTACTACTAAGATAAAAACAAACAATTTATTGGAAGAAATTAAAAAAGGTGGTGGTGGTGGTAGGAAAATGGAAGGATCAGGCAGTTTGAGGTTGATATACTCAGTAGATTCAGTGAGGAGGAAGGAGGTTTACCGGCGTTCAATTCCGAGGAGGGGGAGAGTCAAGGTGGCGATCGTCACCGGATTGGCTCACTCTCTCTCCTCCATCATTTCACGATCCCAATCAAGGTGGCGATCGTCACCGGATTGGCTCACTAGCTAGTTTGATTAATAACATACTTATTGCTCAAAAATATTGACTTATAATATTTAGAAATATTGAATTATAACAAAGTAGTAACAGAGTAATTTTAAAAATGTGCGGAGTAACAAAGTACTTAGTTTTAAAAGAAACAAATCGATTATGCAAAAGGAAAATTAAGTAGTAGTAACATCCAAAGAGTATTATTTAAACTTAAGATAAATAAATTAAAAGTAGTACTGTAACTCCATCGAACGAGAGACGACATCATGATTATTTTTATTTTCATTATCAAACAACGTCTCATTTTCTACCTTATTTTAAATATAGATCTTTAAAATCCAAGCTGACTTTTGATGAGCGAAATCAACTTTCCTCTACTAAAAATAAACCTTTTAAATATTTTTGTGACTTTTATTATACTTACTATTGATTGTAAAAATCAATTGTTCAGAATTAGTTCACATAAACGTCAATAATTTAGGGTTTAAACTTCAAAATGACTATATATATAATCTAATGACTATATAATGATACTACTAAAAAATAATCTCTTTCGTTCCGTAATTCATATTCATTTTGTAAACGTCACACCTTTAATTAAACTTACTTACTTCTCCCTCTTATTTTACTTTTTTCCTTCATTTAAATAATTAAACATCAATTTCTTAAATCTAATACTCTCTCTCTGCCATTTGAAATTCCAATTTACTATTTTAGTCTATTTGCGAATAGGAGTCTTAGTTCACTTTAACGGTAAATAGTAGGTTAACTCCGCATTCCACCAATTCATTTCACTTACATTTTATTATAAGAGTGAACCACATAAATGTTACATGATCTTTCACTTTCGCACATAAATGGTACTTGATCTTGATTTTATATCATTTTTGGTACCTCATGACAAAAATAACCCTAGGTACCAAGTATTTAATTTTTTTTTGTTATGGATGATATATTTTGAAATTTCAATTTAGTACCAAACATGTGATATCTTTTTTTCTTTCTTTCTTATTTTTCTTCTTCTTTAGTTTCTTCTTCATTCTTTTTCTTCATTTTCTTCTTTCTTTTTAGTATTTTATCTTCCATTCTTCTTCTTCTTTTTCCTCCTTAGTTTATGTTTCCTCTTTTTTCTTTTCTTTTCTCTTCTTTTTTTTTTCTTTTTAGTGTTTTATTGTAACACCCCGTTTAAAAACAAAGAGAAAAAAAAATCAATTATTTATTCCAAATTTGTAGTCATCTATTGAGTCAAATATATTTCTACAACCCCATCACCAAACGATTTCCCCATATCTTAACTCCCTAAAATCTCTTCAGCAAACCAAATCTCGACAGAATTATTATACTACTCTATATCAGTTTCAAATCTACAATTTATATGTGAATATATACACCCAAACCGTCCCACAAATTTTTCATCACGTCTGGAGTAGGGCAGCCGTGAGTTTCATCAAGTTTTCCCCTTGCACATTGAAGTTCATTCCTTGAAACGAACAGGTATAGCCTTTTCCCCTCAATTTTCTTGGCATAGTTCATGATTCACGATAGTTCCTCCATGAGAATTTATTTCACCCTTGAAAAATTGTTGAATGATTTATTAAAGCCTCGACCTTTAATGCTTAGATGTTGCCTTTTTGTTTCTTCCAAACTCAATTCTTGATGCCCATTAATAACTGAAATCAAACAATTAGAAAACTTAATAAAAGGTTTAGAATGGGGAAAAGGGAGAGAGAAGTACCGGTTTGTGCTTGGTGGCGGCGGTTGGTGAACGGAGCTTATACGGCTGGAGCTCGGCGGTGACAGAGAGGCAGTGACAGCGGCAGCGGTGGTTACTGGTGCAGCAAAGGCCGAGAGAGGAAGAGAGGTGGAGCCACATTTTGTACTTCTAATTTGGGTTTTGCCGTTTCTGTTTTGAAACTTTAAATTGTGAGATGAGAATTGGGATTGACGTTTTGCAAAATTGAGAATAGGGAAGGGAGAGTACAGAGGAGAGGAAGAGACGAGAAATTGAGAGTGAGCTTTGTGCTCATTTGTGAGAGTTGTAGAAGAATGGCAGAGAGAGCGTGAGATTTAGAGAGAGAGAGTTGCTGGTTTGAGTTGTCTTTGGGAAGTAGACGTGTGGTGGCAGGGGGAGTATACTATGCTACTGTTTCTTTTTCTTGCTTTAGATTTTAAGTGTTGGGCTACTTTAATACTTTTAGTTGGGCCTTGTAAATTAAATAAATGGGTTGGAGAGTTTGTGTTTAATTGCTCTGTAGTTTGCGTTTAGTATATTCTACTTGGCTAATTAAATAATTTTGAGTAGGCGTTGGACTGATTGTGCGAGAATATGTATGTTCATCTATGTGAAAGAATGATGAATAATTTGAGCACACGCACGTAGGATGCATGCATCGTTTTAAATTAAGATATTTTGCAAAGTCTAATTTTTAGCCTATCATATTATTTTAAAAAGGGTGAACTTTGCACGTCGTTTGTGGTTGAAGCAGAAACTGATTGAGGAGTTAAGCATTTGAGGTGGACTTTCTTTTTAAATAAGGGCAATGCCCTAAGTATATTTTTATGTGAAAATGATATGAATATTTGTCATGCCGTGTTTTGTTTTATTCTATGGAACCTATCTGATGTGGCTTTTGCCATCAATGGATAATCGAATTCGGGTCTGTCTAGGGAGTGAGTCTCTATTCAGGCTAGTGTACACCTATGGAGATCGTGAGCCGTCTTTTGGGTCGGCCGGTCTAGTGACTTGGAATGTGGCCACATTCCTTGTCATCAGTGGATCAGATATGGTAGACATCTATGGGAAAATGACTACGCAGTCACGAGTTTTACGATGGAAATGATTTTTGTGTCTTGGGCGATTTCTAAACTTAAAACCCCAAGGTCACTCAATGGTGGCATGATATAACTGTTTTTATATAATTGTTTTTGGCATTTGTCCACTGAGTGCATCAAGTACTCAGCCTTGCTTTTCTTTTTAAAAAAATGTCCAGGTTGAGCGGTGACGAGCGCGGTGGGTGTTGAGCATAAAAATGAAGAATGTCTATCAAATGTCTAGAATATGTTGTGTCTTCATACATAGCATTATTCTACTCTCGAAATGCTTCTGCTAAATATTGTTTTTTTTGAGTTGTTGATTGTTGAGATACTCTGATTTTATTCGAGCTATTCCTATTTGTTTCGAGCTATGGTCGATTTGTGTTGATTTCCCTCTTTCTTCCCTGCTTCTTTAACCCTCCCCTAGTCGCGATCAACCGTGTTTTCTATCCTTAGAAAATGCGGGCGTGACATTTGTACATACATCTAATTGCATTCATAATATTAATCAAGAACAAAACACCTAATTAAATTAATTATTTAAACAAATTAAATCAATTGAATATTTTTAATTAAATTATTTTATACTCATTTTAGGGTTGAAACACCTAACTAAAAATATTCAATTGTGTATATCATTATAAATACAATTCACAATTTTAAATTAATTATAAATATTAATTTAAAATATAATACTAATAATAATATGATACTCCCTCCGTCCCGCACTACTCGCACTTATTTCCTTTTTGGGCGTCCCAAGTTACTTGCACTTTTTCCATTTTTAGTAAAAAATTTCACCTGCAGCCGTCATTTTTTACTTTCCTATACACTCATTCCTTAATCTCCGAGCCGAAAAGAAAATGAGCAAGTAGCCCGGGACGGAGGGAGTATTATATGATCATAATTTAATTGATTATACTATAATTATTTATTAATTAAGAGCACTAGTTTTTAGTATTATAAGTTATAACAATAACATTATTATAATAATAATTAAAGTTGGTCTCACATCCTACTTTCTTTTATACTCCTTCCATCCTTTGAATTTTATCACATTTTTATCAGACATGAGTTTTAAGAAATGTAATGAAAAATGAGTTGAAAAATTTTATCACATTTTTATTAGACATGAGTTTTAAGAAATGTAATGAAAAATGAGTTGAAAAAGTTAGTAGAATATGAGTTCTATTTTTAAATTATTAGTTTTATAATAATAAAATGTGAGTGAAATGAGTTAGTAAAATGTTGGATCATTTATAGTAAAAAATGAAATTTGACAAATTTTATGAGAGAAACGAAAATAAAAATATTTTTTAACATCCATGGTAATAAAAAAGGAATGCGTGAACTTATTTGCAAAACAAACAGTTCATGGTATTTGGCTAAATTTAGTATACTTTCCTTTTCACATTTATTAAAATCATATGCGTCCAATTTGAAAAGGGAATCAAGCTCCATGTGCAGTTGCAATCATAATGATTATAATTCCCAAATTACCCATCATATCATGACAAGAATATTATCAGATAGAGCAAATCTAGCAGGGCAATAACGTAAAAACGTGATCTTGTATTCAAATAAAACTCGACTGCAATCTGAGGGAGAGACAGAGAGGAGAGGAGAGGAGAGGAGAGGAGCAATGGGATTTGAAGGGAAAGAGGGAGCACTGGCTACTGACTTTTTCTGGTCCTACACTGATGAGCCTCACGCTTCACGCAGGAGGCAGATTCTCTCTCAATACCCTCAAATCAAGCAATTATTCGGCCCTGACCCCTTCGCTTTCCTTAAGGTTTGTTGACGTTTTGCAATGTAGGTTTTTATTTCGAGAATTCATACGAGATCTGAGCTGAAACTCATTTTGTGTTTGTTTTCTGCTGCATTCTGATTTTGGTGCATTTAATTTTGTGATTCAATCCTGAATTCATGTGCGCGCGCTCGACTGCTAAAGTTTTTAGCTGTTTTGTTGCCATTTTATGATCAATGCTAGGGTTTTTGTTAGAAGTGATCTTTGATGGGGATTAAGCCATTCACTGCAAGAGGAAAATTACTTATTGAAGATAAAGAAATTTAACTCTGTCAAAACTCAACTAGGGGATTGTGAATTTCATTTCTAATGTGGATATAGTCTTCCTATTTTATCAGAATTTCAAAAATTTTTGCCTCCTAATATTGAGAAGTATTCTGAGATTCTTCTGATACTTCACTGTAGCATTAGAATCTAAGTACTATAGTTGTTTGAGATGAATCATTAGTACTCCCTTTTCTGTTTTAGAGTAAGACGAGATCATTGTGCCGAAAATCCCCTGTTTTTGGTTTTCCAATTTTGCATCTGTATGGATGATCAGTAGAGTCGAGGGTTGCTGTTCTGGGATTGTGAATTGGATGATTGTGCTAAACATTAACTTATTTAGCATTTGGCGTGTCTTAATAAACCGCAATGCACAGAATGCTTCGGAAAAGGTTCGAGTAATTAGATTGAATAAAGATTTACCTTGTATCCTTCATTGCAGATTGCTGCAGTTGTGTTGCTTCAGCTATGGACTGCGACTTTCTTACACAACGCATCCTGGGTGAAGATACTTATAGTGGCATATTTCTTCGGCTCTTTCCTCAACCACAATCTCTTCTTGGCCATTCACGAGCTTAGCCACAACCTAGCCTTTTTGACTCCTGTCTACAACCGGTGGCTAGGAATCTTCGCCAACCTTCCCATTGGCGTTCCCATGTCCATTACTTTCCAGAAGTATCACCTCGAGCACCATAGGTACCAAGGGGTGGACGGACTTGACATGGACGTCCCAAGCCTCACAGAAGCCAAGGTTGTGAGAAACATCGTCTCAAAATCCATATGGGTTGTTCTCCAACTATTCTTCTATGCTCTCCGGCCCCTGTTTCTCAAGCCAAAACCTCCCGGCATATGGGAGTTTATTAACCTCACTATCCAACTGGCCCTTGATGCTGCCATCGTTTGCCTCTTCGGCTGGAAATCCTTCAGTTATTTGATCCTGTCCACGTTTGTTGGAGGCGGGATGCACCCCATGGCCGGCCACTTCATTTCAGAGCACTACGTGTTCAATCCAAAGCAAGAAACGTATTCTTACTACGGCCCTCTCAACCTCATGGCATGGAGCGTGGGCTACCACAATGAGCACCACGACTTCCCAAGAATCCCCGGGAGCAAGCTGCACAAGGTGAGGGAGATTGCGCCCCAGTTTTACAAGGATCTTGATTCGTATCAGTCATGGAGCCAGGTCATCTACATGTACGTAATGGATCGAACAGTCGGGCCATTTAGCCGGATGAAGAGGAGTCAGTCAGTGTTGGACAAGAACAAGTCTGAATAGGCGTGTAAGATTTTTGAATATAGTGAATTTGTTTGTTATAATACTTTTCTGAAGCTTTCGGCTGCTTACTTATGTATGAAATTCTTGATGCTAATTATTTTTTGAGAAAGAATATTGGATGAGTTATTTTTCCTTGATTTTTAGTAATCATATTTCTTTTTCTCACTAACATATCATCCCAGATCAAATTCAGACTTTTACATATTCAATATTTTTGTTGAGCCTTGAATATCTTGTCTAATTTAGTTCTTACATTGAAAATATTTCAATGTAAGAACTAAATATATTTCAATGTAAGAACTAAATTAGACAAGAAATTCAAGGCTCAACAAAAGTATCTTCTCTTCTGTATTGAACGCATCTTTTATGTAGTTTTCTATATTAACTACCTCCGTCTCATGCTTCTCGCATTTTTCTTTTTCGATTTGTCTTAAACTACTTGCATTATTTCTATTTTAATTAAGAATAGAGGTATTTAATTAAAATATTAGAGTTAATTAAGAAAAGTGAGTAGAATGGGACATAGAGAGCATTAATCTTTATATCTTATATTTTTCGGGAAAAAACACCTCCAAACAAAAGCTACCCTCTCTCTTTGGTTTTATTATAAACTATTGGAGTTCGTTTCATAGCCGTCCTAAATTAAACTGTGATTAACATTGTAATTTTAGTCAGTACAACTTACAATGTGCTCAAATGCTGTTACGTGGCTTCGAATTTTTACTGAGACCAGTCACCACGAGTAAAGGTTTTAAGTAAGAAATTCATACAATGCACAGTTGCCCTTCATTTCAGTGCAGTTAGACATAAAATTTGTCATCATCATAAATATACCCAGAAAAGAAATGCAATGCTGGGTTCTGAGGCCCTGTTTGAGATATTTCTGTTGAAGACTGTTGTCCGATTATGCTTATGCAGAAGTGTTCAGAACCTCATCTCCACAAGGAACGTAGACGAGAGGGGGTCTGGACTCAGCAGCAGGTGGTCTCGGTTTCTCTTCAGGTGCAGGCTTTGGCGGTCTGGAATGAACTTGTTTCAGTTTCTCTGCAGGAATATCAAACTGCAAGCCAAAAGAATAAAGCAATAGTTGAAGCATTATGTCAAATATTTATCTTGACCGATTAACTTTCAAAGTGAGCTTGCCTACCTTGTAACTACAGCCAGCTATGCAAGCACGAAAGCATTCCTGAAAGCAAGAATGCAATTAGGCACGACCAAGAAAACTGAAAGTGTTCAAGAAGTTGAGGTGGCACGAACCTCCGAGTACCTGACAGAACCAGGGGAGCGATCAATATAGGCACTCCACTGCTTGTCCTTGAGGACGGGGTCTTTGTAGCATATCTCGTCACATTCTCCCAAACCTGAGTTTACAATTTACATCAATAGCATCAGAGTTCCCTACTAAACTAATTACAAAGCAAGAATACCACGGTATTTGTAGTCTGTTTATAAGGAAAGAAATCGAATTGCAGATTCAAAACTTACATTCGTCCCATGTCTCGCCATCAGCATCACATCCCTTTTTGCAGAATACTCTCCCTAAGGGAAATCAGCACATGACTAATCAGATAAACAAGAACAAATTCCAACAACAAAAAGCAGGATTAGGAACAGAAAGATCTACTCAATGTTTGCAAACAACCAGCCATTCTACCTATTTTTATACCTGAAACCAACAGTATCTCACACACACTTCCTGTATCATCGCATATGATAGAACTGACAATACACGTAAAGGTCATCCCAATAGAACTATTACAAGACACACCCATTCTAGGGGCAGCCGTCCAGGTGGTTATGTGTCTCTTTCAAAAATACTTACCCAAGTACTACAATAAGACTACTGCCACAAGAATACTGAAACGCCTAAAAGGATAATTGCGTAATTTAACTAAGATGCGGTTAGAAACATGGGTAACTGTCAAATTGGGGAAAATACAATAAATCATTCACCATTCATAACTGATTCTCCTTACCAGGCTACTGCATATACGGTTCAAGACCATCATGATTATTACCAATTTGAGGATATACTACATTACAAGAAATATCTACTGTTATGTCAAATACATGTATGGAATACCCCTAAATTGCCTTAAAACTCTCCCACAAACAGCAATCCGATTCAATTATTCAAAACAAAATAGTCCTCCACCCTCAAACACTTTGATCAGGAGTTCCAAAAACCTAACAAAAAAATTAATGTTATTATATTTGTTTAAAAACTGATATTATGATTAACAAATTTCTGTCTTTACTGGGAACGGAATCCCCACAAGGAAACTCATAACCACTAGGTATTTATCAATTGCAATGTGATGCACGAATGCAGCGAGAAATGGATTTGTTCGTATCAAACTAAATCCCTCCATCATTCAAGAATATTCTAATATTTCACAAGTATTGACTACTGATATACTACTAGTTAGAAATGCCAGTACATGCAAATCGGGAAAAATACAATGGCTCATGCACCATTCATAACTAATTCTCCTTCGTGAGATGCGGAATTATAACCATCACAATAATTACTTGTTTGAGGTTATATTACATTAAGGAAAATCATCTACTGTCATCTCAAATACACATGCAAAATACTCCCAAATCCATTCTATGCTTCAAAGTAGAATGTTTCTCATCACACAATATTAACCCCCGCTCTCTTAAATTCTTCGAAGACACAATGTTTGACTGAAGCGCGTTGGGCCTACTGCAAATTGGTCCTCAATACCTCAAAACTCTCCCACAAGCAGCAATGCTGTCTCTCATACATAAATCCAAAACAAAATAACCCTATTCTCCATAAAACTTGCTATTACAATACAATCTTCAAACACAGATTTTACTCCATTTTTGCTCAGAGGTTCAAAAACCTAACATCAAAACTAATGTTTATCATAAGCATATTTCCATCTTTTTTATGGAATCGGCATACGGAAACTCATTATCATGGTCTCATTCGAGAATATTTCTAACAATTTAAAAGTATTCAGACACAATCCAGGAAATCAAACACACACAGGATTAATAGTTCAATCAGATTTTTTTATAAAAAAGCTTCTTAATTAATAGTTCGACATTTGCATGGAGCACAAAACAAAGAAATTCAGCACTACTTAAACAAAAAAAAGGTAAACAGTTGAAATTACATGGGATTTGGAAGAGAGAAGCGT
>NW_024598649.1:0-18759 GCF_004379255.2 Salvia splendens
GAGCATGGGGTGTTGTTTGAGAAACATGGACACTTGGAGATCAGTGGCTTCACTGATGCAGATTGGGCAGGGAACCCAAATGACAGAAAATCCACGGCAGGGTACTTTGCGCTAGTTGGAGGAAATCTCGTTACTTGGAGGAGTAAGAAACAAAAGGTTGTTGCACTCTCAAGCGCGGAAGCTGAGTTCCGTGGAATCAAAAGTGGCCTCACTGAGATATTGTGGCTAAGAAAGCTCATGACAGAGCTTGACCTGTATGTACCAAAACCGTGTAGACTATTCTGCGACAACAAAGCTGCGATTAGCATCTCTGAGAATCCAGTTCAGCATGATAGAACGAAGCACGTGGAAGTTGACAGACACTTCATCAAGGAGAAAATTGAAGCCCGGATTGTCGAGTTTCCATATGTGAAGTCAGAAGATCAGTTGGCAGACATTTAAACCAAGGCGGTGAATTCAAAATCATTCAAGGAAGTATTGAGCAAGTTAAGTATCGGAAACCCCGTTACTCAACTTGAGGGGAGTGTTGGAAAGACAAAACATAAAGAGCCGTTCCTCATTTATGGGACTTGAGTTCCAATACAATGTTGGGTTCCCAAGTGTGTATAGTCCCAATCTCATTTATTAGGGGTCCTGAAGGGTCACATTTATCCCTATAAATACTAGTAGAATGATCAAATGTAATAACACAAGATAAGCAATAAGAATTACCTTCTTCTGATCCCTTTAAACGTTTCTTCAATTGCTCTGCCTCAAATTTGATTTCTAGCTTATGCTGTTCATTTCCTGTACAGCACTGTTTGCTACTTTTCTCTCATTATTCTTTTTCCAATATTTATAGGCCTCTACTTTATAACAATGTCGGATCTAGAGGCTCCCCTACGCCCCAAGAGAAAGAAGATTTGGGTGGACTACTTTGTCCAATTCCGATGGATAATTGTTATCTTTGTTGTCCTTCCGATTTCATTCACACTATACTTCCTCACGTATCTTGGGATGTGTGGTCTGAGTCGAAAATCGTTCAAGAAGCGCCAGAAGGAACATGACGAAAAATGTCGAGAAGGTTGTGAAGCGGCTCAAGGAGAGGAACCCGAAGAAGGATGGTTTAGTCTGCACTGCCCGCAAGCCATGGATTGCTGTTGGAATGCGACTATAAGCGTGCTCGCCATTTCGAGGTTGACCTTTCGGCCTTCAGAAATGTTTTGGAGATCGACCAGGAGAGAATGGTTGCTAGAGTTGAACCTTTGGTTAATATGGGCCAGATTTCCAGGGTCACTGTCCCGATGAACCTGTCTCTTGCAGTTGTTGCCGAGCTTGATGATCTTACCGTTGGAGGTCTGATCAACGGCTATGGTATGTTGGTTTCTGGGATTACAAAGATAACTACCGGGCGTAATACAACCCAAAAGAAAGGAAAGGAAGAACTGAACTTAAAAATACAACGTATAATCGAAACTACTAAACCAGTGTGATTAGCCGAGTCGAGGAGGCCTCTTCCCGCAAGACGAGATACGCCCCGGTAGTGCTCTTCGGTTTGGCGTGTCGTCCCCAAAGGTAAAACGGCTACGTCTCTATTGATGCAGCACCGCAATCAACAGAGCTCCGGCGAACTGGATGGAGGAGAGGGCAGAGCTTCGACAGAAAAAAACTATGCAGGGAGGGAGAGAGCTTATGATGCAGAATGCTTTTTGAATTGTGTAGTGATGCATGGATGGCTGGCCTATTTATAGGCTCAGTCCACTGCAGGGGGTCAACAGCCATGATGGCTGTCATCATGGCAATTCGTAACCCGACGTCGTTACAGACGTGTGGCAGGGTGTGCCATCCGTGTGTGGAGCGTGTGGATTTCTCACGTGGCAACCGTGACTGTGCCTCGCTTGACGACGTGTCAAGCCACTTGGATTGCTGACTCGCGGTGGTCCAAAAAGAATAGTTTGGGCCAAGCACCAAGCCCAAAGACCACCCAAAGACCAATTGCCAAGATCCAAGTCCAAGTCCAAGTCCAAGATCGAGATCGAGATCGGGATCGGGATCGGGATCGGGATCGGCTCGGGCTCGGGCCCGGGCCGAGGCCCGAGGCCCGCGGCCGCGCCCGCGACCACGAGCACGAGCACGAGCACGAGCACGTGCACGGGCACGGGCTCGGGCGGGCGGGCGGCGGCGCGCGCGCGTGTGCGCGCGTGTGGGCTCTTTCACCCATCTTGGTCCACTATAATTATTAAGTAACATTAAAGTCACTTAATTTATACACATTAAAGATGTGTTAATCCTCCAATGTGGATAATTAACACTAGTTAATTATTCCCTAAGCTCCATCTCCAAGCTTTAATTAAAAGCTAATTATGCCCAACTTTAATCCACTATTTCTCACTCACCGGAAATCGGATTTGAGAAAAGTGAATATACTACATTTACCTACGTAAAATGTAGATCGACGCTATGTCATTTAATTTCACAAAAATTAAATGTCTCGTCACATTATTATTTGGTCAAAATCCATTGACCGGGCATATTTAATCCATGATTTTTTACAATCCCCCACATGAGTGGAAATAGCCGAATGCATATGCATGCAGACACAAGCTCAACCCTCGCGAGGTATATAAGCATAAGGATAGGTAGTTGTTGACTTTGAACCCTCCATAGTCGACACCATCGGATACACAGCGGCTTAGTAGCGCGATGCTTTGAACTAATCCCCCACGGCGTGCACCGAGACAATGGTGTTAACACTTAAACACCTCAACCTCATCCGTTCTCACGTTTTGTGTCCATTGCGGTCTTGGACACCACTTTGGATTCATAAGTGCGTTTTTTATGAAGCGACCACACTTCGCACTTACGTAGGTGATTCTTAGTCAAGTACCTTGCCATACTTGGTCTCTTTGAGAATTCCATCTCTTGAGATCCTAAGAACCATTAAAAGTCATAGACTTAGCCTTTACCACGAGGCAAGTTCTCCAACACTCTATTGCTCTCTAGGGAATAGATATAGTTTGAGTGTTTTTCCATGAACTCTCATAGCTTAGTTGTCCCTTTCAACCAAGTTCTTGGGATCTCCAGTCATCATGGTTGGGTTACCACTATGACAATCTTTAGTTTGTGGATTTCAAACCCATTCCCTCTAGCAACTTATTCATTTGATCACGGTTTAACCCTTTGGTTAGCGGATCCGCTAGATTATCTATTGACTTCACATAGTCAATTGTAATCACCCTGTTGTGATCAAATGTCTCACGGTGTTATGTCGTCGACGTATATGTCGAGACTTACCGTTATAGAAACCATTGTTTGCCCTTCCAATAGCCGCTTGGCTATCGCAGTGAATCAGCACTGGTGGCACTGGCTTAGACCAACATGGAATGTCTTCAAGGAAGTTTTAAGCCACTCGGCTTCCTCACCAGCCTTATCCAAGGCAATGAACTCCGATTCCATTGTTGATCGGGCTATACAGGTCTGTTTTGTGGATTTCCACGATACAACACCACCCCCAATAGTAAAGACATATCCACTTGTTGAAAGTGAGTCTCTATTATCGGATATCCAATTGGCATCACAGTACCCTTCAAGCACCGGGGGTATCTCGAGAAGTGTAGCCCAAGATTTTGAGTGTGTTTTAAATATCTCAAAACCCTCACAAGAGCTCTCCAATGCTCTTTGCTTGGATTGCTCGTGTAACGACTTAACTTGTTCACGGCACAAGCAATGTCAGGTCGAGTGCAATTAGTCAAGTACATAATGCACCGATGACCCGTGCATACTCTTCTTGTGCAACGGGCTCGCCTTTTGTTTTTGCTCAAGTGAACGTCGAGTTCAATTGGAGTCTTAACCGGCGCGCCATCATAGGCTTTGAATTTATTCAATATCTTCTCAACATAATGTGATTGTGTTAAGATGATTCCATCATTCGTTCTTAAAATCTTCATTCCAAGAATTACATCGGCTAGACCCATGTCTTTCATGTCAAAGTTTCTCTTTAACATGGCCTTTGTATCGTTAATTACTTGAGTGTTGCTACCCAAGATTAACATATCATCAACGTAGAGACACACTATAACATGACCGTTATTAGTGCTCTTGATGTAGACACATTTGTCGCACTCGTTGATTTTTAAACCCATTTGATAACATCACATTATCAAACTTCAAGTGCCATTGCAATGGCGCTTGTTTCAATCCATATAGGGATTTCACGAGCTTGCATACCTTTTTCTCTTGTCCAGGTACTACAAACCCTTCGGGTTGTTCCATGTAGATTCGTCTTCTAGTTCACCATTCAGAAACGCGGTCTTTACATCCATTTGATGAATCTCGAGATTGTGCAATGCAGCAATAGCGAGAAGCACCCGGATAGATGTAATCCTTGTTACAGGTGAATAGGTATCGAAGAAGTCATGTCCTTCTTTTTGTTTAAAACCCTTTACTACTAATCGGGCTTTATACTTATCAACTGTTCCATCGGCCTTAAACTTTCTTTTAAGAACCCATTTGCATCCTAAAGGTTTAGCACCTTCGGGCAAATCAACCAACACCCATGTGTGGTTTAGCAAAATTGAATCAATTTCGCTTTGAACAGCTTCTCTCCAATGCAGCCCGTCTGGGCCAGCAAAGGCTACTTTATCGATGTTGGTTCTTCATCCAACATGAAAGCAATGTAGTCAGGACCAAAAGTTTTTGGTGTTCTGACTCTATTACCACGTCTTAGTACTGTATCTTTTGATCGGGCCTTGCACGCTTGCGCGATTCAGGTTCCGCATCTGTTGATTTAGAACTAGTGGCTTCTTCTTCCACTTGTTTAGAACTAGTGGCTTCTTCAATTCTTGTCTCAGAATTGGTTGATACTTTTTCCTTAATTTTGCAAGGAAAGGTATTTTCGAGAAATACAGCATTCCTCGACTCAATTGTTGTTCCTACTGTGATAGTCGATATTCAGACTTGTGAACAACAAATCGATATGCACTACTGTTAAGTGCATATCCAATGAAGATGCAATCAACCGTCTTAGGTCCGATTGTAACTTCTTTGGGCGGAGGAACCATCACCTTTGCCAAAACACCCCCACACTTTGAGGTATTTGTAGGATGGCTTCCTTCCCTTCCACAACTCATAAGGAGTAACATCTTTTCCTTTGAGAGGGATTTTATTCAAGATATAGTTTGCTGTCAAAACAGCTTCCCCCCACATGTTATGTGGTAATCCTGAACTGAGTAGCAGTGCATCATCATCTCTTTTAGAGTTCGATTCTTGCGTTCTGCAACACCATTGGATTGTGGTGAATATGGAGCAGTTGTTTGATGAATTATACCACTTGCGTTGCATAACTCCTCAAACCGGGCCTACATATTCGCCTCCTCTATCGCTTCGAATCATTTTGATTTTACAACCAAGTTGATTCTCAACTTCGTTCTTATAATTTTTTGAGCGCCTCTATTGCTTCATCTTTGCTTCTTAAAAGATAAATGTAGCAATATCTTGTGCAATCATCTATGAAAGTGATAAAGTCTTCTTTACCACCTCTAGTTTGCAACATCTTTAAATCACATACATCCGTGTGAATTAATTCAAGGGGTTTTGTGCTTCGTTCAACCGAGTGAAACGGCAACTTAGTCATTTTTGCTTCAAGACAAATTTCACATTTATCTTGGATATCCAATTCATTAGCCTTTAGTAAATCTAAATTTACTAATCTTTAATGGCTTTTGAATTTACATGTCCCAATCTACAATGCCACAAATTTGAAGACTCAATCAAATAAGAGGAAGTAGATGCTTTATTCTTATTGGCCAATGGCTTCGCAACACTTCGAGTTGCTACACTAAGCTTGAAAAGCCCATCGGTTACATAACCTTTTCCGATGGATTTTCCAAACTTATACAAGACAAACCTATCGGACTCAAATACAAGTTTAAACCCTTTATTAACTAGTATTGATCCTGACACTAGGTTCTTGCGGATGTCCGGGACATGCAGCACATCCTTCAAAGTGATAGTTAGGCCAGACGTCATCATGAGAATCACGTTGCCAACGCCGAGGACTTCTGACGATGCTTGATTCCCCATGTTGATCTTCCTCCCTTCAACAGCAGTGTAGGAGGCAAACTTGCTCCTGTCGGAGCAAACATGAGCAGTAGCGCCGGTGTCGATGTACCAGCCTCCCTTGTTATCAACAAGGTTAACCTCTTCAGTGACCACTGCAATGAGGTCGTTCTCATCCCAGTCCTTGAACTCCTTCTCAACGACGTGGGCTGCCGGCTTCTTCTTCTTGCTGCGGCAGTCTTTGGCAAAGTGGCCCGGTTTGCCACATTTGTAGCAGTCGCCTTCAAACTTCTTTGAAGGCTGCTTTCCCTTCCCTTTGTCGTTTGGACGTTTGGGCGAGGGCGTTTGTTGGAGGGACCGCCCCGCTCCAACAGGTTGGCTTTGGCTTCATTTGGGGTGAAGCCCTTAGCCTTTTGATCACTTTTGCGCACGTCGGCCTCAATGCGCAACTTCACGATCAAGTCTTCAAGGGTCATCTGCTTTCGCTTGTGCTTGAGATAACTCTTGAAGTCCTTCCAACTTGGAGGGAGCTTGTCAATGATCGTGCACCTTAGGAACTTATCGGGCAAGGTCATCCCTTCAGCCACTAAGGAGTGGATGATCATTTGGAGCTCTTGGACTTGCTCCATGATGGGTCGAGAGTCGACCAACGTGTAGTCCATAAACTTGGATGCTACAACCTGTTCAGTCCCTGCAGCATTGTCTATGCTATATTTCTTCTCTAGGCTTTCCCACATTTGTTTAGATGTGGTTACATTGGAGTATACATTATAGAGGCTATCATCTAATGCACTTAAAATAAAGTTTTTACATAGATAATCCCCTTTTCTCCAAGCTTCATAGTCCGCCATGACTTCGAGCCTAGTCTCTTGGTCGCTTGGCGCGGGCGGCTCGTTCTCCGTGAGGAAGTTGGCGACGCCCAATGTTGTCAAGTAGAACAACATCTTCTGGTACCACCGCTTGAAGTCAGATCCTCCAAACTTTGGTGGCTTCTCGGCAGGTGGCATCATTCTTGGTGCCAAAGGTGCCGCAGTTGGTCCTTGGAAGGAACCAATTCCGTTGCCCCCGAAGGCCCCAGCATTCGTGTTGATCCCGAAAGATGCAACACTAGTATTGAGCCCGAAGGCACCAACACTCGATCCATTAAAGGATCCGAAGGAACCACTAAAAGTGGAACCAACCGAACCACCAAAGGTGGAACCAGTGGACGCCCCGAAGGGGTTGTCCCAAACCCAAGGGACGGTGGATGAAGCGGCTGGGAAGCCAGAAGTTGGCATCATCGAGGGAATCGATGAAGTGTTGACCGGTCCAGTGGTCGCCATGGTGGAGGGAATGGCGGCGGCGGTGGTGGCAGCGGCGGTGTTGGAGTCGGTAGACATCTCCAGCAAAGGTGTTTAATATTTCGAAAGTTTTAGTTCAGTTTAGAAGTCCAAATTCCTTCAAAGGCAAGTTATCTCGTCAAGCCACTTGGATTGCTGACTCGGCGGTGGTCCAAAAAGAATAGTTTGGGCCAAAGACCACCCAAAGACCAATTGCCAAGTCCAAGTCCAAGTCCAAGATCGAGATCGAGATCGAGATCGAGATCGGGATCGGGATCGGGATCGGGCCCGGGGCCCGCGAGCACGAGCACGAGCACGGGCTCGGGCTCGGGCGGGCGGGCGGCGGCGGCGCGCGCGTGTGCGCGCGTGTGGGCTCTTTCACCCATCTTGGTCCACTATAATTATTAAGTAACATAAAGTCACTTAATTTATACACATTAAAGATGTGTTAATCCTCCAATGTGGGATAATTAACACTAGTTAATTATTCCCTAAGCTCCATCTCCAAGCTTTAATTAAAAGCTAATTATGCCCAACTTTAATCCACTATTTCTCACTCACCGGAAATCGGATTTGAGAAAGTGAATATACTACATTTACCTACGTAAAATGTAGATCGACGCTATGTCATTTAATTTCACAAAATTAAATGTCTCGTCACATTTATTATTTGGTCAAAATCCATTGACCGGGCATATTTAATCCATGATTTTTTACATGGTATTGAAGGAAGCTCCCATATCTATGGCCTGTTCTCCGATACTGTTGTGGCGTTTTGGCTGACGGCCGGTTGGTTAGAGCAACGAAAGACAATGAATACTCTGACCTTTTCTATGCTATCCCATGGTCTCAGGGAACGCTAGGACTTGTTGTCGCAGCTCATCCCCATCAAGGAATACATGAAGGTAACATACAAGCCTTTGGTGGGTAATCTCAAGGAGCTTGCCCAAGGCTATATTGATTCTTTCGCACCAAGGGACGGAGATCAGGACAATCCTGACAAGGTACCGGACTTTGTTGAGACCATGATCTACTCCATGACTGAAGCTGTCTTCATGACGGGTAGATATGCTTCGAAGGAGGAAGCCAAGAAGAAGGGAAACAAGACCAACAGCGTTGGCTGGTGGTACAAGACCTGGTTCTACCAGCATGCTCAGACTGCATTGAAGAAAGGTGAGTTTGTCGAGTATATCCCAACGAGAGAATACTACCACAGGCATACCAGGTGCTTGTATTGGGAGGGGAAGCTCATTCTCCCCTTTGGTGATCAGTGGTGGTTCAGGTTTCTCTTGATGCCCCCTAAGGTTTCTCTCCTCAAGGCTACTCAGGGCGACGCTATTCGAAACTATTACCATGAAATGCACGTCATTCAGGACATGCTCGTCCCGCTCTACAAGGTGGGAGATGCTCTGGAATGGGTCCACAGAGAGATGGAGGTATAACTTTCTAGTTTTCTTTTACAATTTTGATTATGTTAGTTTTGTGTTTATACTAAACAAGTGAATGGTGTATAGGTATATCCAATCTGGCTCTCTGTCCACACAGGCTGTACAAACTCCCGGTGAAAAGCATGGTCTATCCCGAGCCAGGATTCGAGCTCCAGCGCAGACAGGGCGACACTCAGTATGCTCAAATGTACACTGACGTCGGGGTCTACTACGCCCCGGGGCCAGTCTTGAGAGGTGAGGAGTTCGACGGGTCTGAGGCGGTCCGTAGGATGGAGAGCTGGCTGATCGAGAACCACGGATTCCAGCCGCAGTATGCTGTGTCCGAGCTGAGCGAGAAGAACTTCTGGAGAATGTTCGATGCTGGCCTCTACGAGCACGCCAGGAGGAAGTATGGAGCTGTGGGCACCTTCATGAGCTTGTACTACAAATCGAAGAAGGGCAGGAAGACGGAGAAGGAGGTGCAGGAAGCCGAGCAGGCGATCTGCGAAGCCCCGGACGCCGAGGCTATCTAGACTATAACACTGGCGAATGCTGGTTGTTGCATCTGTTGTTGTTGTTTTGTTTGAGATTCGAGTAGGATCGAGTTGTTATGTTATTTCTTTCCCTTTTATCTAAATTTTAGAGTATTTTGTTTTGCTTATGTATTGAGTACTTGTAGTTTTGCTCAGTTTGACTATTTATTCTCAAAGATCACTTTTATTTTTTTTGGGTGATTTTATGATCTGTTGTTGAGGGAAAGAAAAAGGGTTGTCTATTATTTTTGTGTATGTGATAAATTATGTAGTCCGAGTAAAGTTTAGTTTTGTCCATTTAAATTTTAAACACAATCAAATCTATTCTAACTTCTACCTATCCTATGGGGGAGGGATCCTCTGCTGTGTTAAAAAACACAGCAGGCCCTGCTGTGCTTGAAACGGCAGCAGACAACGAATGAAACGCAAGAGGGGAGATGGTGGAGCCTATTCTTTTCTTTCATGTAGTACTATTATTTAGTCAATATATATACGAGCTCTTCTTACAGCTTTTAAAAATGATTTTACCAATATTTTCCAAATGATCTCATATTAAAAATATGCTAAGTCAAATTTTGCATATCTTTTTCTTTTTACTTTTAATAATATTTTATATTTGTATAAATAGTTTATTTTCTCTTCCTTTTTTGAGATATACGACTACTATTTATTTTCATTGTGGAATATTTTTATTTGTATACTAAAAAACACAATGAAATTAAATTTCATTTACATACTATTAAAATACTTATAAATTATGATCATGGTATTGAATATATATGTCTGTTTTTTTTGTGTTTAATATTTATATTTTACATCTTTCTTGTTTAAGTATTATTTTCTAGAGTGAACTACACAAAATGTCTCCAACTTTTCGCCCTATTTTAAAAATCCCATAACAAGTATCTAACAAAATATATAATCACAAACCTTGTTTTTTCGGACCATAACACCTTCAGGGCTTGAAAGGGCAAACTCGACCTTTTGTGACGCCGTCACTGCATCCCACCTGCTGCATGTATGTACTGACAATCCTAATTGATGTGACATAAAAGGGAATCAATGATTGGTGTGGTGGGGGTGGGGTGGGGGTACACATCATCATTGACTAAGGGAAACTCCATAAATTATTCTAAATAAAATTGATAGGCTAAGGGTTGAAGTAAAAGACAACAGAAACTGGTGCCGTCCTTTTCAATTAATCGTTGTATTAATTTAATTTTAATGAACATATAAGAAAATTGATAATGAAAGAAAGTAGTATAAATTTATTCATTATTATCCTTTGAAAAAATAGTGTATTTTAAATTATATGTCAGCATGTTTTTTTAGATCAAGCCTTCTCTTTAAAAAAAAAGAAACTATATATGTAAAGTCTATTTTGTTTTTCAATCTTATTATATATATGTTCACATCACTTTCAGCGTATATTTACAAATAAATAAAGCGTATAACTTTTCAAAACAATAAAAACATAGTAGCATATAAATCTTCCAAAGAAATAGAATATCTCTCACGCATTCAAGAAACAAACAAATAAAATAGAAAATACTATATCCCACTTAAAATAAAGCCTTGCAACGATAAAGACATATTTATAGTTAATTATAATTTTTTTTTCAAATTACGATTTACCAATTCAATCTACAATTAAAATGTGTTATAAAATTTAAAATTTCTCGCATTTAAGAATTAGATCATGCATTTATTATCCTTACACTATTAGGAATTTAATTACGTGGGTTAATCAATTTCATATAAATCCAATATTTTAGCTCGATTTATATACAAGAGTTTTTTTTATTAGTTGAATTTCAAGTTTTTTTATCCTTTATACATGGCTACACGTGTTATATACTACTACTATGACTCTATGAGTTATTTCCCACTTAAAGCAAAGAAAAAAGAAAAAAAAAACAAAACGAACGCAACTTATAAAAAAAATTCACGTAATTTGCATTGTAATGACAAGTACATTGAAAATGATGAATCGCGATATTAATAAATCATATATAGAATAGGCCAATTAGCTAAGAATGCGTGTACATAAAATAAATTGCATGTTCTGAAAAGGGAATATGGCACAGTCCCACTACACATGCAGACTAGGTAAAAAGACTAAAGTGCCCTTCAGCCCATTTGGGCATTTTCGTCCGGAAAATGGCAAAAAACACAAGGTTTGTGATTATATATTTTGTTAGATACCTGTGATGAGATTTTTAAATGTTAGGGGTCTCTGCTGTTACATGGCGAAAAGTTAGGGACCTTTTGTGTTTAATATTTATATTTTAAAATACTTATACATTATGATCATGGTATTGAATATATATGTCTGTCTTTTTTTTGTTTAATATTTATATTTTACATCTTTCTTGTTTAAGTATTATTTTCTATAGCATTTTATTTCTAAATGTTTAAAGCTAATAATTTATTCTAAGAATAATCTCTAATATCATATAGAATCTTCAAGTATGTTAAGTTATTAATTTAATTGAAAACTATAATATATTTGAGATTTTAATAAAATTAAAATATAAAAAAAAACAAAAGGGAAATGGTTGTGGTCTTTTCTTTTTATTCACACCATTTTAAAATGCATAGATTTAAATCACCAAGGCTATAATTAAAACATATAATACGTATAACATATTTGAGTTAGTGGAGTATTAAAAACAGATCTAGTGTAATTTGTCTGCAAATTTGTTATATCCCTTTCTCTTCTTTTTTTTATGTTATTTCACTTTTTGTTAAACACATACACATATATTATAATTTTTAATTAAATCAATAAGCTAAAATACGAACTCATTTGAAAATGTCGTTAAATTTTGAAAAGAATAGCAATTAGATATGTGCCTATAATGATTAAATTAATAGTACAAAAGAAAAAGCCCCACCATCTCCTCTCTTGCGTTTCATTCATTGTCTTCTGCTGTTTCAAGCACAACCGAGTCTACTGTGTTAAAAAATTTTAACATAGCAGAGGATCCCTTCCCATCGTTTGGGTTCATGATTTCCCAACTTGATTAAATGAGATTATTCTCCGACATATAATAGTTAAATTTTATTGATAAATTCCAAACATGCATATATCCTAAAGCTGATTTGGCAATTACATATCCTGTCTTTTATAGTATAAAAGTCCCTTATTCCATAGCCAATAATTTTACTTTTCCATTTTATGCCATTTGTTTATATTAGGAAGATTACAATTCTTTATAATACAATCACGTGGAATATTCTTACTGGATTACATATTTTGTATTGAAATTTGAAACTAGAAAAAAAAAGTTGTTAAAATTTAAATTTATATTAATCAATTATATTATAATTAATTTAAATAATCGATTTAATAATGGAAGTAATACTTTTAGTTAATACAATATTTATAACAATCATAACTAAATATCCAGTACAGTAGTACTTAATTTTCATGCTAAAAAAATAGTATATGCCTTTATTGTTTTAAAATGGACGGAATATTAAATTATTAATTAATGACAGCTTAGTATACCTTTCGAAATTCCCAAAAACTTGTTTATAAGAGTAAAATATATCAATGATGAATTCCAGTCCATACAATGACGCTCAAATTTTGGGTCCACCTGCTCCGCCGCCGGGAATTGTTGCCGCCGATTCCCAAGCTTCTCCTCCACCACACTTCAAGCCCCACGATTCTGCCATTGTTTAATGCTTAGAGCTTGTTAATACTATTTCTGAATTGGGTAATTTTTTATGTGGAATTTTTATGAAATTTTAAATTTCTTAGTAGGCTTTGTATTATTAAATACTACTACTACTATATTTTTTTCTGTATTTGTTGAAATATCACACCCGCAAATAAATCGATATCTATTGTGAAAAATTTTATGAACTTTTAGTACGCCGTCCGCTTGATTCATAGTAGTATAGTCGTTTCTTTTCTGCATTTAATTTAAAAATTATATATTAAGTCAATTTAAAAAGGAATAAAAAAGAAATAAAAATAGGTAAATAAATAAAAAAGAAGAAGTAAGAAATGGTAAAGTAAGTTAGTAGAAATCTATTACTACCTTTATTAAAAAAGAAAATGACTCCGCGATAAAATGACTACTCGACTTTGGAACGGAAGGAATACTTATTGTTCTATGTCGGACGCTGGCAAAATTGTTCGGTGACAATTTTAAGTAATGTGGAGATGATTAAATTAGTGTTGAATAACAACGTAACATATTCAAAGAATATTTTTTTAGATGTTTAATTAAATTATTTTTTATAGTATTTAATTTGATTTTTTTATGAATTAGTACGTGACGTTTTGGTCTAATTGGACATTACGCTATTTCATATCAAGAAGATTTATTTTGGACATTTTGAATCCATCCAATCACAAATTGAGACACTTTTTAAATACTGAATTTAATAAAGTTATGTTTTGTTAATTGAAGAGAAAATAAAATAAATGTGCTACTTATTTTAAAAAAACATAGTTAAATACGTATGAAAAATTGAAAATAAACCTTCATTTCATAATTAAATTTGCACAAAAAAAAGGAAAAGATAAAACGCATTGCCACGAACAACGACTTTACTTCAGCAAGCTTCCCTACTACGCACGGCCGTCGGTGGCGATCAGATCAACCAAAAACCGATCTCGCGGGGGCGGTTCTCACCGTCGGCCGCGTCAATTCCGTTTCTTCTTCTTCTTCTTCTTCTTCTTCTTCTTCTTCTTCTTCTTCTTCCTCCAACTGCTTAATTATCGATCCAATCAACTCCAATTTTAACCAATGGCTGTAAAACCCAAGTCCCGCACAGTTCTCGAACCCTTCGCACAATCCGCCGTCGACTCCGCCACCTCTCCGATCAAACACGCCGCTCTCTCCAAACTCTCCGACGACCAATCTCTGATCTACATCTCCAATCTCTCCGGCGTCCTGTCACTCTACTCGCTGCGAACCTCCCCGCCGCAAATCGCCTTCGTCAGACGCCTCGCGCTGCCCGGCACCGGCGCGCTGAGCTCGATCCTCCCCCTCGTTCACATCGGTAAAGTTATTGTCCTCGTCGATGGATACTTGTATCTGATTGATTCCAATTTAGCTGAAACGCCTAAGAGAATTGCTCTATTTAGAGGAGTCACTGCGATTTCTAGGAAATTTCGAAGTCGAAGCTATGGCGGTGGTGAAGCTAATTATGTGCATAGAAATGGTGATAGTAACGATGTGAAAATTTTCTTCGCGGTTGGGATGGGAAGAAATTGGTATTAGCGGAATTGGTTTTGGGTGGTTCGTTGGTGATATTGAAGGAGATTCAAGGGTTTTTGATGGATTTATTACGACTGTGCAGTGGATCGATGATTCTGTGTTTGTTGGCACCAAAACTGGGTATTATTTGTATAATCGTGTGAACGGGCGGTGCGAGTTGATCTTTTCGCTACCGGATTCGTCTAGTTTGCCGAGACTGAAGTTGCTGGCCAATGAGTCGAGGGTGATGTTAATGGTTGACAATGTAGGGATTGTTGTGGACGTGGCGGGGCAGCCGGTGGGAGGCAGCTTGGTGTTTAAGGAGGCTCCTGATTCGATTAAGGAGATAGGAAGTTATGTGATTGCTGCGACAAATCTGACGCTGGAAGTGTATCACAAGAAAACGGGATTCTGTGTTCAGAGGCTTACGTTTGGGAATGGAGGCGGAGGGCCGTGCATGCTGGCGGATGAGGAGGGAGAGAATGGGAAGCTTGTTGCAGTTGCAACGTGTTTAAAGGTATCTTAAGAGCTTGAAATAGTGATTGAATCTTGAGTTTGAATGTGTAATGCGTCACTGTGAATTGTAGATTATGCTCAATTGTGATTTTTTTGTGCTTGTATTGTTTTTTATTATAATGTTATTCCGTTTAGAATTTAGATCAAGGCATCAGCTATATACAGTAGATTGCTCGATCTTTTACCGAATATGTTACTGAAAAGGTCCGAGTGATGAATTCGGGAGTGAGAGTCAATTTTAACTGAGACTAGAGTGTCGATAATTTTGTTGATTGCCTTTCTTTTCCGGACACTTATTTTGTTGTATGTCTCTTATTTTTTGTATTGAAGCTAATCTGCTACTGGAAAGTTTCTGGAGAAGAGCAAATTAAAGATCTGCTCAGGAAAAAGAGCTTCAAGGAAGCCATCTCCTTGGTTGAAGACTGGAGAACGATGGTGAGATGACAAAGGAGATGCTCTCATTTGTCCAGGCACAGGTGGGATTCCTGTTGCTATTTGATTTGCATTTCAAGGAAGCAGTAGATCACTTCTTGCTTTCAGAAAACATGCAGCCTTCTGAACTTTTTCCATTTATCATGCCAGACCCAAATCGCTGGACACTGCTGGTATGTGTTAATTCCTTTCAGTTTTGTGCTCATT
The DNA here is from genome assembly GCF_004379255.2 of Salvia splendens. Classification (NCBI taxonomy): domain Eukaryota; kingdom Viridiplantae; phylum Streptophyta; class Magnoliopsida; order Lamiales; family Lamiaceae; genus Salvia; species Salvia splendens. The sequence goes on from NW_024598649.1 coordinate 15,690, forward strand.
GGGAAGCTTTACGTGTTTCTTTTTGTCCATTTTGAATGCCACACCACTATCTTAGTCTTATTCTCTAAAACTTACCACTTCTGTCCATGTTAACATGTGCATCTTTTGTTACTAATGTATATTAAATTGTTTGGATCCAGGTCCCAAGAAATCGGTATTGGGGTTTGCATCCTCCTCCAACACCTCTTGAAAATGTAATAGATGATGGATTGACAGCTATTCAAAGAGCTGTTTTTCTAAAGAAGGCAGGCGTAGAGTCTGCTGTTGATGATGAGTTTCTTCTAAATCCCCAACAAGAGCTGATCTGTTAGAGTCTGCCATAGAGAACATGATAAGGTGTTTCTAATTTATTTTTTTGAGAGGAGGTGTTTCTGAATTTTCAGTTGGTAGTTATTTGATGTTCACTATATTCAGCGTCGTCCGAGGGCCAGAGTTCTTTCTATGAGTGCTTGAAATATTTCGGTTTCCTCTAAAGGCATGTTTCATAGTGCGCTACTTTGTATCTGGCTAGTTTTCTTTGTCTCTCACTTTCGCTAATGTGCTGCAGATATTTGCAAACATGTCGTGGAAGAGATCTAGCCACTTCAGTGAAGGAGGGAGTTGACACTCTTCTGATGTATCTTATAGAGCTTGGAATTGTGTTGATGACATGGAAAGGCTTGCTTCTTCGGAGAACTGCTGTGTAGTGGTATGGATTGCCTTTTACTTCTCCCTCAATTAACTTAGGTATCTGTTATGGACTTATTATGTCCTTTTATGGTCTGTAATAAGGGAAGATTAAGTATGAGGTTGTTTAGCATCCAGTGGCTGACTGTTGAGGGACTTCTAAATTCTTATTGCTGCAAAGTTTTTGAGTCAACTAAAAGATTTTATAACAATTGTTTTAGAATAAGTGAACAAATCTTGCTTTGTGTTAATAATGTCACAAATTCTATCTAAATCATATTACCGACTTGTCTAAACAATGACCATGGGAATTCAATGGGCAGTGCAGGAGGAGCTAGAAGCACTAATGAATGAATCTGGGCATTTGCGAACACTTGCTTTCCTTTATGCTGGCAAAGGAATGAGTGCCAAGGCTGTTTCTACTTGGCGTGTGTTGGCCAGAAAATATTCGTCAGGCAGCTATCGTAATGAACAATCTGAGGTAACTGATTTACAAGATCCCACTAGAAGGTTTATCTCAAATCGTGAGACTGCAGCAATAGAGGCATCTAAGATTCTCGAGGAATCATCAGACCAGGATTTGATACTTCAGCACCTCGGATGGGTTGGTGACTAACCCTTCTGAATCATTCTCAGCTTTTTGCTTGATATATCTGATTTTGTGTGGGGCCTTTTGTTTCTCTTTCTAGATTGCAGATATTAGCCAGGTGCTTGCAGTTCAAATTCTGATATCAGAAAAAAGGAGCGATTTACTATCACCAGGCAAGGTTAACAGGGATATTAATAGGCGTCATGATATTCCAAGCATGTGCTTTTTATTTTCTACTACTATATTTCAAGACCTGAGAAGTTTCCAGGATTAAGTTTGATGGACTATTATGTCCTTGTATCTAAAGAGAAGAGTTCCCTAGTTGGTTGCGGTAACTTACTATGATATACTAACCGAAGTTACTACTATTCTTTATTTGAATGAAAAGAACTGTGCTGGTTGCTAGTAGACTTGCACATCACTTTTCTGCCACGGTTTTGCTAGTTTATTCATCAGTTCCTTTAGAAAAAACTTTAGTACAGTATATATATTTTAGGCATGTGACTTTTTGGCTAGTTTTCTGCAATTCAAATGACTTTATGTTGAACTTTAGTAATGGTATCCCTGAATTTATCTGCAAAACTTGTGATTCTTAGTTGTAATACTTTCGCTATATATTATGGTGCATTAATCCCTCTTTACGTTGCTGATTTTGATACAACTTTTAACGTGCCAGACGAAGTTATCGCTGCAATTGATCCCAAAAAAGTAGAAATTCTTCAAAGGTATATTAATTTTTATGCTGTTTTATAATTACATAGAAACGGTGCATTTCTTACTTTTCATTGCATACTTTTTCCAGTTAATACAATAGCATTTCTATTAATCATTTTAAGAAATCTTAGTTTACCTCAACTTATCATGATTGCTTTGTACGATTTTGTGTGTTGTGATACAGATATCTCCAGTGGTTGATTGAAGACCAAGACTCTGAGGACCTGCAGTTCCATACAACATATACACTCTTGCTTGCAAAGTCAGCACTTGAAACTTATGATGAGGAGCTTTCAACTCAAAATGTTCTCAGTGAGATGAATGTGTCTGAAAACGGAAGGAGTTCAATTTTTGATACTCCTGTTAGGGAAAGACTCCAGATATTCTTACAGTCATCAGCCCTATATGATGCAGAGGAGGTCCTCGATATGATTGAAGAGTCAGAACTTTGGCTTGAAAAGGTTGACTAATAATTCTCGAATTCAGTATGTCTATTTTACTTGAAGTAATAAGAACATATAGTAAGATGTTTTTCCATATTAACAGCTGAATCTGATATTGAACATTTAATTTTACTCTCTAATACTAACTAATCTGGCTTGGTTTCTTTGGCAGGCTATTCTTTATAGGAGGCTTGGCCAGAAGCCTCGTGTTAGATATTTTGGCTTTGTAAGTTTGCACCACTATCATGTAGGATTGCCGTATATGTTTCCAAGAAACTGAATAAGAGCTTACTTATTGTTGAAGTGTAGTGCATGAAAAATAGGGAGATTCATGGTATATAATCAAGAGTGACAAGGAGGTGTGTCCCTTTTATTTTATTAGGAAACTGGAGAACTTTGAAGCTGCTGAAAACTACTGCGCAGAGATTGGTAGACCAGATGCTTATATGCAGTCAGTTATCTTCTCTCATTTTATTCGTTAAATGCTGGTGATGATACTTTTACCATGGCTTAATATTATTCTTTCTCTGTGATGCCATCAGGTTGCTCGACATATATTTGGATCCTAAGGATGGCAGAGAGCCCATGTTCAAAGCCGCTGTCCGTTACTCCACAATCACGGAGAAATGCTAGATCCTTTGAAAGTGCTCGAGGTATA